>NC_049212.1:15342667-15642667 GCF_013347855.1 Anguilla anguilla | reverse complement strand
ATTGCGTAGGAAGCTGCCACTGATCCAGGCTGGGATGTGGCCACAGACAGTGGTGCCAATGGGGTCCGGGACCTCATCCGCCGAGCGCACCAGCTTCTCTATGCAGGGCAGGCCGTGCTCATTTGTGAAGTAACCCTTCGCACCTGCAAGAAGGACACAGTCTGTACCTAATGTAGGAACACTCTTACCCTATAACTCTGCACCCCACGCAAGAACTCTTTGTTTCCCCATGGCTTTGTGCTCCGCACAAGAACAGTTACCTCTCAACCTGGTACCTCCTATAGTAACATTACAAATGCATTTAGAGGACAACATGCAAAAAGAATTCGTAATGCCGTTGATAGTTTTATAAGAACAGCCGCACCTACAGAAGAATAGCAAATATTCTTTTCAGCCCGTAACTGCAAACGACGAGTGCTAGAATCAACTATATTGTTCACATAATTAACTATTGACAAACACATTTCACTATCTTGTCAACATATGGATCATAACCTCACGAGGAAAGACTGCTTCCGTGCACACACAGGCAATGAAATACACATGGTAGTGGGAGGGCACCATGAGAGTGAAGACTTCATACTGCCTTCATACAGCTGTGCATGTGACCTCACATTTATACAATTTCCTGTAAAATTAGAATCAAGAGCCTATTACTCTACAGTTATATCTAAGAAAAGAACCATAGAATTCCTCTTTAAAAAAAAAAAAATATTAATGAACTTAATCCAGAAAACAACATCAGCTAGGTCTATCAGCAAACATATGGGTTAGCTATACTCAAGATGTTCTCAAGAATAGTAATATGTAATTATAAAATGACAGAACTCAGTGATAACGTTTCGCGGGTGCAGTGTCTTTTACTGCTATCACAAAGTGAATGTGTAAGGTGGTGATGATGAGACAAAACTATTAGTTATTCTGGGCTTTAAAACTAAAATGTTTATAAAAATGAAAGCTATTCCAAAAGTAAAATTAGACATGTTATACATTGCTAGAAAGCTTATATTATCACCTACTGGATAAATTAATTTTCAACAAGCCAGATTGTACCAAAAGCGACGACAACACCGCAAACAGCATGTGTGATATTACACACAGCTATTATTAAAACATAAAACACAAAGTGTTTGCTACTTTGTTACTGTATATCGAATGGGTTCAACACATCAATTGGTTTCAACAGGAGTCCAACCATGAAGGTAGAGTGGTTCCACAGCATTGCAATGCAGAAATGTTAGCATGTCCACAAGCTCTGAGCTAAGGCTGGCTCTCTTTAAAAAACCCACCGGTTTTGTGGTGCCATCATGCAATTCAACCACAAAATTATTCTAAACAAAACTGAAGTACCGAAGGTAAACACGCTTAATTTGTGATTGACACTTGTTGAAAAGCAGGCGATGACTCGCTTGTTTGCTGTCACTCCGTCTCTGCCATCTTTCAAATGTCTTTTCATTCTCTCTAGGAAATAACGTAGTGACTATGCAGTCAACGTGCAAGGCCTGTGTTCTATCTATACTGGCAAAATTTTGGTCTGTTACGCTCTAGATAGAACACACCATTTTGGAACATTTGAAAAAGTACACCTAATTAATCGTTAATGAAATTCTTCTGCAAAAAATTTTTTGTAGTTGTAAAAAAAACAAAAAAAAAACATTTTTATGGATATTTTATGTACACATATTTCAAGTATGGCATTATTGCCATGAAGCAGGGTGGCTCAGTCCTATTTAGCTCTAGCATGAAAACAAAATATTAACAAGTGGACTGAATCACAGGACTGTTTGGGCTGAATTTTTCTGCACAAATTTGTGCCAATTACACACATCCACAGTCTTATTGAAATAAGAAAGGACTAAAATTAGAAGCCAGTAGCAAAGCCCATCCATAACCCTGGAAATCATGGCTTACCTTTCGCATTGACAGAAGCCATAGCTGAGATCAGGGGGGTAAAGAATGACAGATCTGAAGACGGTTGTGAACCTGTGAGCTGGAAACACAGTTTATATAGAGCCCGGGCGTCTCCCTCCCCACCAGGGTCATATGCTTCTCTTATGCAATCCTTTTATACAATAAGATGCTTCTTTGAGCTCCTCCGATTCTCTTTTGAGTACTGTGGGTACTTGGTCAGTGTATACCGAGAAGATCCAGATCTCTGTTATTTTTATTGTGCCACTAGCACAGAGTCATCACATTTCTAGACCTTGTACACAATGTTTTTACCAAATTGAAGCACCAATGTTTCCCAGTCTGTTATGCTACTTTATATGGCTTAATACTCTATTGTATTCAGTCAGTCTCATGCCTGCAGTGTCCTCGCTCAATTCAGAAGGGCACAGACACATAGATACTTTCTTTTAAACCACATGCTGCCAGCCACCATTAGTTGAAATGTGCTGTAATTGTATTTAAGGGGTAGACGTCATGCGCAGTTCATGCAATCAAAACAATACTCTGGTTTTTTTATATGGTATGGCAATGACTACTAAATTATACAGATCTTTCCTTGTCCCCTTCAACATGAATCTGGGACAGTTTTGAGAGCAAACCATAAAAAATGTATAAATGTGCCTCGTCCAAAATAATCTTTTTGAGTACTTTCCTATGTGGTCATCAGGTCATGGGTGAATGGAAAATCTGCTCCGTGTCTATCACTAATCAATCACCAGTTCCTGCAAAAGAAAAGCAGTTGGAAATCCCCCAAAACTGCAATATTGGCCCTCTACCCATTCACAATATTTCAAAGCTTCCAATTAACTGAATCATATATAATATCATAATCAATACAATTTCTTATTTATTTTACATTAAAGCATGTAGTAACTCCCCCAGGTGGAGATATAAGTCACTAAATAAATAAATGTATACTGAGATAAATGCATTCAGTGGGGAGTGATTCTTCTTATCACCTGCTAAACAGTGTGAAGCACACAGCTCATAAATGCCATGGGGCCTGCGCAGAGTGTGTTTGTGTCCTGTGTGTGTGCATGTAAGCATATCTGTCTGTGTGTGTTTGTGTGAGAGAGAGTGTGTGCGTGGCTGTGTCTCCGGCTCGCCAGTGCGCTTGAGTGTCTGTTGGTGAGTCTTCCTGTACATGTGTCCCCAAAGCAGTACATACCCTTAAACAGTACCTGTTACCCTTTTGCTAACCCCTCACTGTGGAATTTTTAAGAGTTCAGTTTATTCTGCCGTACTTTTGTAAGTAGAAAGATAAATGCAGGCACTTCTTTGTTTTCAAATAGGTAGTTTAAGGAACTAGTGGGTCTGTTACCCAAGTACAGATAAACAAACAACCAACAAATGACGGAGAATGACAGTGAATTATTATACCCTGTTCCATAAAGGAAACAAAGGGCCAAATGGTCATTACCTTAAATGAATACACATCACAGGGGGATGTAAGCAGACATTGGGGGGAAGAAACAAGGTGTGGGGAAATTGGACTGAAGTAGAGGGTAGAAGATACTACACAAAGTGAATTTAACTGTATTTGGTGGTAGACAAGCAAGATTGTCTGTAACTGGCCCACTACAAGATGAGACACCTCGGGGTGGGTTGGGGGGGGGGGGGGGGGGGGGGGTAAACTATGGCTCCCATGTTTTCCAACACTCACCTGCCCTTGAACTGGCAGTTATCCGGTTACAGTCAATCAGTCTATCAGTACTGACGTGCAGTAAAACTGGGTCTCCAAGATGAGTCACAGGGAGAAACCAGGAAAACTACTGGTGCTTATTATATATCTGTCTGCGTTAGTCATCTGTGTTAATGATACATGTACATTTATGAAAAAAGTTATCAAGCACCCCTATCACTCATGTGAAATTATAATTGCCCCCTCAGTTACTCAATTAAACCAAAATTAAATTCTGACTGATGATTACATGATTACAGCCAGCCGTGTTAAATCTAAACCTCACTGATATTGAACCTTAGTGAAGTAGTCACCACAATGTTTCTACAAGCACACTTGTTGTTTTATTGCTGCTAAAGGTGGTGCAACCATTCATTAAGTTTAATGGGGAGATTACTTGGTCATGTGGGTGTTTAATAACTTTTCATTAATTAATGAAATTACAATTTAAATGTGTTCTGTGTTTACTCAAGTTCCCTTTGCCTAATATTACATTTCGTCAAAAGATCTGAAACCATTCAAAGAGATAAAATATGCAATAATAGAGGAAATAACGAAGGGTGCAACTATTTTTTCATGACACTGTATAACTTTCTACAATTATATGTATATGATGTATGCGCACAATAAATCCTATCGCCAGAGAAATGGTTTCAGGCAAAGTAAACCCAGTGAAGTTACTTAGGAGAGTCTACAAACTCACAGTTCCAAATAACTCACACAAATCATTTTATTTACTGTATTAATGCTCTTGGCATATTTATTATTTGGTCTGCAGTAGGCTATGCAGTGTCTGAAAATAGGCTTGTTTCAGCTAGATAACAGGTGTTTTCTGTTTCACCTGCCTGTGAACTGCTTTATGACTGCTGTGATACCCGGACACACATTGTTATCTGTAGGCGGTATAACTAGCATTCACATTGTAGTTGCTATCTTCACAGATTAGGGCTGATCTCTACTACACGCACAGTAGCCACAGGTATGCAGAACGCAGCACAGCATGTTACTTGTGGCGTCTACACCGGCTCTGTTTGCTTCATCTTGCTTGCTCTTCTCCATTGGCTTTTCCCAAAGGCCACATTTGTTAAACGTTTGTATTTTGGTTCAGTCATGAGTAAGACACCATTTGTGTATATAAATTCTGAAATAAGTAGCGATTTCTTTATTGATATGCTTTATCATGTTTATATTTTATCGCAAAAATACTTATCATGAAGCTAAACATTTTGTCTTGAATAAAAGTTTGTAGCTTGAATAATAGCTTGTGGAAAACCTCACAAAATCGCACCGATTTTCATCAGCAATCAGAATCTGTTGTTAAAATGCTGTGCACTTAGCTTATGTTGTCCAAAACCCCTTGTTGCAAACACCAAGAATGAATACATCAGAGAAACTACTTTGATTCAATGTCCCATATTTACAGCTCACAATTTCACAGCTTCCCTTCACTTCTAGGTGTCTCTCATTAGATCAGGCAGATCTAAAACAAAAATGCTGCATTCTGTAGAACAAAAAAGATGCCGTCACTTATCCTTGTTCCACACACAGGCTGACTATGAACACAGATGAGGGAAATTACAATTCCATACTAGGCCTATGTTTAAATAAAAAAATTGACACTGGCCACTAAATCTTCATCTGCTCTATCTAAACCTACTGAACAGGAGCACAGTCAGTGGGAGCAGGACGGCCTGGAAATTTCTAAAGTAAGGATTCATAGCGCATGTTAAACTACTGAGGCATTACATTACATTACAGGCATTTAGCCAACACTCCAGAACAACTCACATTGCATCCATTTATACAGCTAGATATATGCAGGTTAAGTACCTCAAAGGTACAACAACAGTGTCCAACCTGGGAATCGAACCTGCGACCTTCAGGTTACAGATTCAGATTCTTTACCTATTACACAGTCGTACATTCTGTTGCCATTTTGAGGCAACAGAATGCCAAGGTTTCAATACTGTTGTAAATGGGTTGGTCTTCTTCTGTCTGTCTTTTGTAAACACGGTCTTAACCTCAGGCTGTAATCATAAAAGGCTGGAGGAGGAAGAAAATGCTTTTGGTGACCGGTGAATGACAGCAATCACAGGCCATAAAGCAGGCCATAAACAAGGCCAATGATTAAGGCAGGATGAAATTACTGTAGCAGGAAGGAAAGAGCAGATGATGTTGGCTTTTTCTGAAGTTTTTTTCTGCTGATTGGTAAAAAAAAATATAGGATTCACAATTGTCCTTGAATTTCACATTTAGCCTAGTAAATGTAACACTTGTCATCTCACCTCACTGCCAAACTGTTGCAGCTCATATCAACTTTAAAACGTTGGTACTAGCATACAGGGCAGTAAATGCAACCACTCCACTGTGCTTTCAATAAATCTTCAAACCCTATAACTCAGCCAGGATCTTTCTTTTGCACAACCTTGAGGTAAGTGGCTCTCCCCTCTCTGCACGGCCACTTCCCCCAGTCACAATGCCTGCTTGTGCTGCACCTAAAACAGCGGTCAAATAAACTTCCAAAGTGGTCAAGATAGCGGAATCATTGGCCATTTTCTGATGCAGACTGAAGATCCAGTTCTTCAGACTTTATCTTGGTTGCTCTCCCATCCACATCCCATAGCACTCCCTCCCTCCTTTTGTACAAATTCAGGTTATGGTATTTTTATGGTTTCATGTTTCTCTTATGCATATATTGACAATTTTTATATGGGTTCTCTGTCAAGATACAACTTGCACTAGCATTTTAGTGATATTGCATCATTACTGGTCTTGAAATGTTGTTAACACTATTGCTCATTTTAATCATGTGAAATCAACTTCATGCTTCTCATATGTCCTAAGATCATCTGCTAAATAGAGTGCAATATGATGAAATGTAATGTAATATAAGGCACTTAAGTGGTAAAGTTCAACTGGGTGGTTTCTTTAAAGCTCCCTTTTCAAATGCCATGAACCAATAGGATGACTTACACATCTGCAAATGATAATTTTGGACTGTTTTATACTCATACAACAATCAATGAATTGTCCAGACAGTTAGTTCACTATTTCAGCAGACTATTTACTTCAATCTGCAGTTTTTCTAGAAGAAACAATGAACTATTTTTTTATGATCTGCTTGCTCGATTTGGGAGGGGATGGGGAAATTCCCATAGCCTCTCAAAACACTATTGCAGTCTTTGCATGTATGAAAATAAATTGGCAAAAACAACTTTGAAGTCAGGGATTTTCCTAATTAGCCTTAGGAGTCTCAGTAATCAATTTCAGAGATGAACGACATGGTGGATCATAGGCTGACTGAGCTACCAGTCAGGGTAGCCCTGCTTCAGGCTGCAGGCATCCAAGGAACAGTCATTCTCCTGGTTCATCACAGTCAAAAATAATGACATCATCAAATAAGTTTGATTTGATATAATGCTAAAAGCTTTGTCTACTGGTGGGTACAATACCTAATCTCATAATGTATTCAAATATGAATACAGAAATGTAAGTTCATATAAATAAATATAAGAAGATAACTATAAGCACTGGAGATAAGAAAATATCAATATTTATGGCATTAGAATATTAAAATAATTGGAGATGATAACAGACCAATTAGCACATCTTGATTTGTGTTTTGCGTAACATAATATTAAATATATTATTAATATTATATATATATCTACACTTTATTAACAGTAAATTAAAAAATAAATAAATAAATAAAAAAATAATAAAAAAATAAAAAAATAAAAAATTTAGAAATAGATAATTCACAGATAAATAAAAAGGGATTTAACTGCAGGGATTTGTTCCATGACTCAGGTCATTCAGAGGGTATTCAGAATCTGAAGTGGAAAATATCTATCCAGGTCTCATATCTTTTGAGATAAGTGCCCATATTGTATCAGCACAATGTTCCCCACTGTGCTGTAGGACAAAAACACTGTCATGATCGGACCATTGCAGGAATGAGGCTGGGTCTAACATACATATTTGAAAAAATACGTTAAAAAAACCATTTATTTTGTCACTTCACATCTTAAGTACCAGCCTATTTACTGATATCTTTCCCATAGATCTAAATGCAGCTGCAACTTTAGTCACTTTTCCTATTGAAACACAACCCAGTTGAGCAGTCTTCTGCCTTCAATATGTTTCTTCACTCATTTATTCAGGTTTTTCCTTTAATTTTTAATTGGTTGTATATATATATATATATATATACACTACTATTCAAATGTTTGGAATCACTGAGAAATTATGTTTTTGAAAGAAACTGATACTTTCATTCACCAAGGTAGCATTAGATTATTTTTAAAATACAGCCAAGACATTGATAATTGTCACGAAACGGGGGCTAGGACCCAAGCGCAGAGTGGGAACAAACACGAAACTCAAAAATGTAGATACAAATAAGACTTTACTAACAAAAAACAGAACAAACAAAGAGCTACGAGGGCCATATAACAAAAACTAAAAGAATATTAAAAAACTGAACTTCACAAGAACAGAAATCAAACGGCAGAAGCACAAGCAGGTTAAAACCACGGGCAGGAACATACGGTCAGAACAAACACAAGTCGGGAACAAACACAAGGAACCAGCTCCCGAATCAAGGGGACAAAGTTAAATAGACAGGGGTAACAAGACACAGGTGAACTCAAAGAACAATCAAACCAGAGGGAAGGGGAAACGAGAGGCAGGTGGGGACGATGATTAAATAACGAGACAATAAAATAATTGAAAGCAATAATACAATTAACCAACAGGGGAACGTGCAGGACACAAAACAGAAGTGCCGCCATCTGGCGGCCCAACAGGAAAAAACAGAGACAGAAACAGAACCATGACAGATAATGTTACAAATTACTATTACTGTTCGAAATAACTGTTTTTTTTTTTTGTTGTTGTTTTTTTAAATTAAATCTTTGCATATCGTTGCAAAGCCACATTTTCAGAAGCCATTACTCCAGTGTACTGACAGTACACAGTGTTACCTCATCTTTAAGTATCCGTGCTAATGTACTTATTTGGTACTAGAGCCCATTATATCAAATGCAGCTGAAAGCAATTGTGCTGTTTAATTAAGCTAAAAATATCTTTCTTTCAGTTGCTACATCATCTAGTATCAGTTTTGGTTTAAAAAATGGTCAAAAAGAAACAGCTTTCTTTAGAAACTCGTCAGTCAGTTGTTGTGTGGAATGGTGGTGGGATTAGGGCGCCATCTGCAGGCGGAGACGGAGTGGTTTAGCTGGCATGCAACCACAACTGTAGGTGATTACAATAACTGGTAACACATTATCTATTCTAACTGCAGTGAGACCAGGGCTCTGTCCAGCTTAGAAAGTGGAAGTACTTAAACACACCACAAAATTTCTTAGTGTCTGTTCAGTGGAGATGCACTACAATGGGTTATCAAAGCTAAACCTAAGAAAGTCCTCATATGCACAGATTCAACCATATAATGGTTTCAGCGATATCAAAGTCATTTAATTCTAGTAGGGAGAACATATTATTTGACAATCTACAAATACATAATAAAATAGTCCAGAAGGGCATTACAGTAAATTTTATATGGGTTCCACCTCATTTTGGGGCAAGGGGAAACAAGTCTGTTGATGTTCTCACCAAGAGTACTTTGGGGAAAGAGTAAAGAGAAGCCCCAATTAAAATCAGTAAGGCAGAGGCAAAATGCATAACTCAAACTAGGGAAATAGAAATATGGCAAACTCACTGGGATAATAATGTAAAAGATAGACACATATCAGATTCAGAAAAGAGTCAATATAACTAGACAGGTTGGGTCAAACAGGTGAAAGTAAATCATCATTACATGGTTAAGGCTAGGGCACAGTCTGTTAAATGAAACATTAAAGATGATTGTAATGCATGCAATAGGGCTATGTGATTTATGTCAGGTTGAAGAAACTGCAGAATATGTCATGATGCACTGAGGGATGGTTTCACAGGTAAAGGAGGTAATGTTAGCTAAGGTACGGGAAGCGCAAATGAGGGATTAGCTTTGTGAAAATTGTGGAAAATATCAGTCAAAATAGCTGTCACGTAATGATAATAAGTCACAGGATTAGGGGAAAGGTTATAGAGCAGTGGTGTCAAACTTGTTGCCATGGAGGGCCGTGTATGCAGGTTTTCATTCCAACCAATTAATGCTGCCTTAATTGAGTCCAATTACTCATTCAGCCATATGCGTTTAACTGCATTGAAGCACAGAATATAAGAAAATTTTTATTTAGACAATGCGGGTCACCATAGACGTCGGGTCACCATTGTGCACAAACCTGCATCCCTAATTCAGCAAATAATTTAACTAATTATATAATCAAGATCCGAGGCTGGAATGAAAACCTGCATACACACGGCCCTCCATGGCAACGAGTTTGACACCACTGTTATAGAGGCTTTGATCCACACTCCGGAGCAGCAGGTGGCGGCAATGCAAACTTAAGCTGGATACCAACCACAATAATAAGGCAAGAAGAAGAAGAAGAAGAAGAAGAAGAAGAAGAAGAAGAAGAAGAAGAAGAAGAAGAAGAAGAAGAAGAAGAAGAAGAAGAAGAAGAAGAAGAAGAAGAAGAAGAAGAAGAAGAAGAAGAATAATAATAATAATAATAATAATAATAATAATAATAATAATAATAATAATAATGCTAACAAGGGTGGTGTAAATGTAAGTGGTATAAGTAAATAAGAACGTTTATGCGGTCAGAATCCTCTATTATAAATGTGCTCTTGCTGATCCCTCTTAGCACAATTTTAATGTAATCGATTTGGTTTGGATAGTCTGCAAGCAAGAGAGAGCAAGGAAGCTAAATGGAGATGTCACTGTTGTCATATCCTGCTAAGAAATTGGGGCATAACACATGCACAGTTAAAATTTGTCAATCCATGAGCACTATTTGAGAATGTTCCATACGCCCATTTCCTATTGGGTGACTTGGCCTTCAATATATCACCCTTGAGAGACAGAAAACTGCACTTCAATTTTGAATTGGAACACATCATGGCAGTTTGAACACTCATTTCGCTAGATTCCAAATGCTAGTTTGATTTTCAAACGATAAGTGACAGAAATATAGTGCAACTGCCATCACTTTCCCTGACATATTGCTCAGTGCCATTTCAAAGCAGAACTATGTGCAAAGCAAGTCCCTGCAATCTGTGACAGGTTGCTAGTACGCAGGTATTATGCATCTCTCTAGTATCTAGTGTGGGTGATTAAAGGGAAATTCCACCACGAGTGTACCAACTTGACAGACAGAAGCCAACTCACAATGATGACAGAGAAATATTAATTGGCGCAGGATTGATCCTCTAAAAGGTGTGATATTTATCAAAATGACTGTACATGTGTGGCAGAAACAAATTGAGAGTGGTGCTATTTCAGTCTCTGCAGCAGCTTCAGATTCCCCTTCGGAGACACCACTTTTAGGGTGGGAAGCAGGAAGTTAAAACACTGCTTTACAAAATTAAACACCGATCCCACTTTACTGACACTTTTTAGGACTGTCCAACGCTGACGCTCAATGTTGCAATGTAGCAACTGGCCAGCAAGTATTATCAACTACTGTCAATAGCTGTCAAATATCAAGTGGCTCTCAGCTGCATCCATTTTTCACTAAAGTCAACTGCACATCAGTTGAATCTGAAACCCAACATGGCTGTACTGATAATTATCAAGAAATGAATAACAGAAACTCAACACGGCTGTACGGATTATCACTTACCAATTATCAACCTCAAGTAACATTATTAACAGGTACTTATCTAGACTTTAAAATGTTTTGCAGCAGCATAACATGTAGATCTCAACCGAGATTCAATTAATGTTAGTGCTCAACAACCAGTTAATGGTGACATTATGTCTATTTGTATATTGTTGAGAATGACATGAGATTTGCTGAGAGTACCTGTGGATAGGTCGTGCCATATTTTCCTACCTTGTAGGAACATGCCATTGACTTTCATTCTCTAACCCCTTATCCTAACCTTAATCAGAACCACAACATGCTTAGCCCTAACCTAACTTTAACCTCTGATCCAGCTGGCAGTTGACCAAATCTGGCTTTGACAGAACATTGATAAGGCGAGAGAGCAAAGTTTATGAGCGATACAAAGATTAAAGGGATTGTAAATTGTTCTGTCAACACAAAGTTCTCAAGCGTGGCACCCACCTGTTTCCCCAGGATTCAATGAAGAATCTCTCAGATCTATGTTCACAGGCCTGAGGTTGAATCAGTAAATATCATTAAGCACTAGTGGGTGTGGATGCTACTCCTAAACTTACCAGTAGTCAGCGCCCTCGCATTTGTGTTCTTGATGACCATCTTGTTTAAGTCACTTCTGCCGCACCAGTTGAGGTGGCTTGCCAAGTCTTTTGTGAAAACTCGGCCACAAACTCGCCAGACGTTTTTTCTCATTGTTAATCCACCTGTCAAGCCGAGCTGCGCAATCTGAAATATTGAGTGAAACAGACAGCTCCAGTATGTATTTTCTGTGTGTGTGAGTGTGTGTACAACCCGGACATCAGCTTAGTGATCAATTGTTCTTTCAAAATTGATGGGTGAAACCAATTTGGAATAGAAATTGGCTACCTTATGTATGTCATGCCCTATGTGAGTTTTTTTTTTTTTAACTTTAAATAACTAAATAGCTTTAAATAGCTATAGAGTTAAAAGGGCTAGTGTAGTGTTATTTGTCTGAAGGGATTTTAAAAGTTACCACTTGCTAGACTGACCAAATTGCTGGAGTATAAGTACCAGTACCATTGCATCTAATCTGTATGACTGATTGTTTTCCAGATAGTAAATACATGTGAAGCTACAAATAAACAATTTGTGTTGCCAGGGAAATGTTATAATTCTTGTAACAAATTGCAGCCTAAGCTTTTCGAAGCAAATATGTGCAATAGAGGTATTATACTTTAATTTATCAATTCCAATTTCATTGGAAAGCTGTTGCAGAAACAAGATAATGAACTCCCAGGCATTACGCAGTTGAAATGATCAAGGACCCCGGAAATTCACAGCGTCCATATCTTCAACCTCAGTCAGAACCTTTATTTAAATTCTCGGAGGTACAATTGAGGGCCAGGCCCTCATTTTCAATGTAGCCGAGATTACAAACACAATTAAAACACAATAAGTGTAATAAAAGATCACAGAATATAGCAACAGTAGTAACCTACCATCTGTCTTTTGAAGTTTGGCTCTGTCAGCTTCACATTCGAAGCATCCAACTTCTCTGTCCTGTGCACAGGTATGTGGTTCAGTTGAGTCCAGGTTTAGTTAAGGTGGTATTATGTCCCTCCCCCGTAGCACCACTAATGACTGTACAGTCAGATCCACCTTTAGCTGCAGCTCCTCCAGTTGTACCACAATGGCACATTCCACTGCTATAGATACTCTGAAAACCACGCCCACCGGATGGGAAAACATTCAAATAATTGTACTGGTGCACAGAGGTGGAATGAGAAGCCCTGTTGGTGGACATGATGGACCTCGGACGAAAACAGAGATCAGGCTTAGTATATGGAAAACGGTGAGTAGAGTTTGGATTAGGCAGGTGTCATTCAACAACCTTAAGCCAACCCCCCACCTGTCTTAAGGTAGACTGATCATCACTGATTATGACCTTCAGTCACATGGCATTTTACAGAACAGACTCCTTTGAATCTCACTCTGCTTTCATGTGCAGCCATTTAAGCTTTTATTCAACTTATTTTTGATATCAAGAATTCAATTTGAACTACTTAAAATAAGAATTTTTGATATCAAGAATTACATTTGAACTACTTAAAAATTGGTATTCTTGATATCATGAGATGTCAAGAGATGTAGAGATGATGAACTGCACCTGTTCCACAAGGTGAAGTTCTGGAAAAAAGAACTGACTTTACAAAAGTTGTAAAAAACCTGAGCCCCAGGTATATATTTTTTTATAAAGGTTCTTTCTTTATTATTACCCTCATACTTCAGCACCTACCTTACTTTTCAAACTGGCACAAAACTACACAGAGTTAAACAAACCAGCATTCAGTTATGCTACAACAGCTGGAAACTTGTACTTGTTTTAACTTATCAAATTGTCAAAGTGAATCGTCATGAACTGTATATCCTAGATATTGAAATCATTGTTTGAGTATCTGTGACCCATTATTTGTTGCCTCTAGGCCACTTCTCATTTAAAAAGATAAAATACATTTCTAATCTTCATGTGCACCACTTGGTTCAATAAAGGCTACATTTAAAAAAAAATAAAACTTTTTTATCTTACATGTGGCTTGTAAAGTTGTTAGAAAAATTAATTCATCCCTTCCTAAGACATAGTTTACTTGCTCTTTAACACATTCCATTACTTTTTAGTATTTCAATAAAGCAACCATTGTGCTTTGATTTCCTTTGTTGATTGTTTTGGATCATTAGCTTCCCTGTAACCATATACTGACAAGCCTCAGGGCAAAATATACAAATTATATGTTATTTGAAAAATGATAATGTTTTAGGCCAATGAGTCCTACAAAAGCTGTGGAAGCATGTGCTCCTAGATATTGAAATCATTGTTTGAGTATCTGTGACCCATTATTTGTTGCCTCTAGGCCACTTCTCATTTAAAAAGATAAAATACATTTCTAATCTTCATGTGCACCACTTGGTTCAATAAAAGCTACATTAAAAAAAAAAAAAAACTTTTTTATCTTACATGTGGCTTGTAAAGTTGTTAGAAAAATTAATTCATCCCTTCCTAAGACATAGTTTACTTGCTCTTTAACACATTCCATTACTTTTTAGTATTTCAATAAAGCAACCATTGTGCTTTGATTTCCTTTGTTGATTGTTTTGGATCATTAGCTTCCCTGTAACCATATACTGACAAGCCTCAGGGCAAAATATACAAATTATTTGTTATTTGAAAAATGATAGTGTTTTAGGCCAATGAGTCCTACAAAAGCTGTGGAAGCATGTGCTCGTTGTAGAACAACTACAGGATGCCCAAGTTAGGCTGCCAACAGTCATCACAGAGGATGGGCATGATGACACACTGCCTGGATTTCCAGATGGTGAAGTAGCAGATGTGCTTTCCTGAGATGTGAAGCTGCCCCAGTACCTAGTGCCAGTAGTGGTGGTCATCTTTGAGGCAGTAGGCGCCATCTTCCTGATGACAATAGGAAGGAATGCTTCCTGAACGGTGAGGTCACCCCACTGGTATGGGGACTTCACCTCAGTGATGTCATTCTCCCCTACCAAACCATCAGTGGAGGTGCCCAGGATCCTGGAGTCAGCCAGCCACAAACCAGACCTTCTGACCTCCATGTCTGTGGCTTCCTCAAAGGTACTGATCCCTTTCTGCTTATTGGCTATGCCCCACTGTACAGCCATTACTCTGTTGATGTCCTGATATCCACAGACCTTGAATATGAGAGAGGAGTTGACACACTTCGCCATTAGCACATACCCAAAATTGCTTGCAGTCAACTGACCTTTCCTCAGTGCATGCCAGAGTGGATTATCCCTCTGCCCCACCGTAGCAAACTGTATGGCAGTTCTCTGCTCCACTGACATCTTCATAGCCACAAGGATGCCATCTTTGC
This sequence comes from Anguilla anguilla, assembly GCF_013347855.1. Taxonomy (NCBI): domain Eukaryota; kingdom Metazoa; phylum Chordata; class Actinopteri; order Anguilliformes; family Anguillidae; genus Anguilla; species Anguilla anguilla. The sequence continues at coordinate 15,627,440 of NC_049212.1, read as the reverse complement.
CTAGGTGCTTATGGTTGGTTATGAGACATTCAATAGACAGCTGCAACAGAGGTTCAGGCTGAGTTTCAGGTTCAGGAGACAGAAGCCAAGAAATTCCAGTGAATCTACCCTGAAACTGACTCTTAAGCCACTTACCGTCATCTGGGGTTACTTTTCTAGCCAGAGGTTTGTAATCTCTGACTGGAGGAAATAGTTGCTGAACCGAACTGGCCTTCTGCAATGGCACAGGTTTGGGCTTCTTTCACTGGCACTCAACATCTGTGGAGCTGATATTATAGATGGCCCAGATAGTTAAAGCAGCTGAATGGATGCTCTTGTATTTCCCATGGAGACACTCACAGGAGGTAGAGGTGAAGCCTCCAGAGTTACCATTGCAAACCTGTAAAGAGTAAGAGAAGACATGCACTTGTACCAAACTCTTGATGTTGTAGCTCTTCATCATATCTTTTATAAGCATGCTTCACTTCTAGTTTGACTTGCCATAACTTTACTGCCTATGCTTACTGTGTGAACTAGACTTGATGTCCATGGCTATGGACAACTGATACTTAACCAGAACTCTACCATATCAGACTTGTGTTCTGTAGTTGTTCCAAAGGCCTATGGTATGCACTTACTGTATGTCACTTTGGATAAAACCGTCTATAAAATAAAATGTAAATTAAACATGATCATGGATTTGTAACATACCCCATAAGGGTGGGCCATCGCAGCAGCATCTTGTCATCAGAAACAGGTACTAAGATATTGATAATAAACTACTTAGGTGACTCATTCTCCACACAGGAAAATAACCAACCCCATATTCACTAAGAATACATTAGATAGTGTGAAGAAATAGTATTTTGACCATGTTTTTTATTTTTATTAATTATTATTCCTCGTCTTAATCATTATCAGGAAACATTTTGCACAAATTGGGTGTTGGGTAGGCTACTATGCAGAATGATATGTGAACTGTACCAAATACCCAATTTGGGCATCTCAATTAGCTTGCAGTCTAACATTAAATTATCATTCAACAAAATAATATTACATGAATGCTTATCTGTTCTAACTGCAGAAAACATTTCAGAACAATCTGGGATGATGGCTATCAAAATTACATTTTTCGTGTTAAATGATATGGAATGGCCCAGGACAAACAGAGCCAACGTGATTTGTCTAAAACATTTTTGATAAATGAATGCTGTGGTGAGGGACTCAATGGACCAGTGTCAGGAGGTGGAACTCAATGCAGTGTCTGTATCAATAGGGCACGCTTCGCTGCGTGGTGACAATGCGCACTCCTACTAATTGCTGGAGGTTAATTATTCCCTCAAGCGTGTGCGAGGAAGTGCGCATGCGCTTACAAGCAGAAGGAGAAAAACAGAGACAAAGCGGGGTACTGTGGCGTGATTAAAGCAGAGACTATAAAATAGGATTAAAGTGATCGGGGTCCTGTGGCGTGATTAAAGTGGATAACATTCGAATTAAACATACCGTTGTATAACAATGCATGTCACGATAAAATCCACTGTAAACACTTGTTTATGAGTGGCTGCCTCCCTTCCCACGTGGAAAAGTTAAAAGTTTGACAATAGAGGGTAGAACAAAGCCCTTAGTTTGACTACCAAAGACTATCTGGTAACACTTTACAATAAGGTTACATGAATTGGCATTAACTAATGTAGTTGTTAATATGGATTAATGATGCACAAATACATTAACAAAGTATTTTCAGACATTAACAAATGGTTTGAAATGGCAAACCATTAGTTAATGTATTTCTTAACTGTTTATTAACAGTACAATCCGTAATGTATGCGCCGCGCTGTGTTTAGCTGAATATTACAACACGAGCTGCTACTGACAACAACGACGTTTCATCTTCGTCCTCGGTGGCTCATCCAAAGTTGATTCAGAAGCTGCCATGATGTTTTCTAGCTAAGAAAATGATTAGCTAGATCGGTAGGCTATACATTTCTGACCAAAACAACGGCAGCAGTAGTGGGCGGAATTCGATTACGGATTGTAGCATTAACTAATGATAAATGAAGTCCATTGTCATGGGCTAAACTTACCATTAGTTAGTTAACAGTTAACAAATACATTAGCTAAAGGTGTGTACTTTCAATAAGGGTACTAAATAATAAAAGTTAATCGAATGCTTTGTTAATGGATTTGTACATCATTAATTAATGTTAACAACTAGCCTATTAGTTAATGAAGCTGCAGATGGCTGCTGTTGCCTTTAGAAGCCATAAATCGGACGATTTCAACTTCGTTTTTAAGAAATCGTGTTTTCATCACGAATTCCCGTTAAAGAACTAAGATACGCACAATCCTAAAGCGAGTTCCAGTAATCAGAGACGTCAGACGTTTCAGCTCGATAGAAATAACTGAAGTAGAAATGAACTGACACGTTACCGGGGTTTCAGTTCAGCTTCCAGTTCTTGCACGGTTCAAGTGGCGCCGAAAACTGCACTTCCGCGATTTGAAAATGCTTTTCTCCATGACCATGTAAAGTCGGTGGGTGATGTTACAGCAGTATTTTAGCAGTATTAACCAGTTATTTTTCAATACAGCGTTTTACTGTTAATACAAAACAAAATCTGTTAAATTGCGCTCCATTGACTGTTTTTTTAACAGAACTATAATGTATTCCTAAAATAAAGCACTTAACCGCTAGTCAATCGTCCAAAGTAGGCTCTATTTTACGTAACGGTATCATGCAGTATTTTTGGCATTTTGGGAAGAGCAATTCCACGTGGACTCCACATGTGAAGCTGGATCCTTTCTTTTCTTAATCCATCCCCATCTTTTTTTAAATTATTTGGTGAGTAGCAATTTTATTTAATTCATAAATCGGTGCAAAGTCTATCAGTGATGTTTCCAGTTTGTTTTCATTACAGAATATGTGCACATCGTGATAGAAGGATTCAGCAGCTAGCTAGAATTTCATAGATGATTGCCGATTAATCAGACAACACAAGGAGCTCATTTTAATTTCTACATGTCTAAGTTAACGTGTAGACACATGTATTTTGCCAGTGAATTCATGAAGCATAATGATAGTATTGACAGTATAAACCTTTTACAGTGTTATCAAAGAAAACCGGCAAAGTCACCAACAAAAAGACAACAACTTTATATTAAAATAAAAAGCTCAGTGCAATAAGAAGCTGTGGATTTTTTTTTCTCTCACATGTAATCACATGATTGAAAAAAATCAGTGATTTAGCCCTGTTCTTCATTCACAAAGAACATTTTGTTATGGTTTGCATTCTGTGCTTGTTGCCAGCTTTAGACTTTGGGAAGACTGACAACCAGTAAGGTCTATTATAGCCTTTTTCTTAACAAAAGTGCCTTTAATCATATGTAGTGTGACTATTCCTATGTGTATAATGTGTATAATAGTCAGTATTAATTTAGGTTTTAAAAAAATAGGTTTATTAAAATGTATGTAAAAATACAAACTAAATAGTTCATTAAAACAAATCAGTGAAGTGTAAAAAAACAGCTATATGATGTATTTTTAAACAAGTCAGTTAACAGTAAAATACTGTGAACGTAATAAAAAAAAAACAGTTTTTACTGCATTTTTCATTAACAGTACAAAACCGTAAATGTTAGTGACAATAAGAAAATGTTAATTTTACAGTAACATAATGGCAACCCTGCTGCCAGCTGTTTACTGTTTTTTTTTTTTTTTTTAATTTTACAAGAAAACTTTTTACAGTGCAGTTCAGATCAATGATTTGCAACGAGACTGGATGCAACTTGCAAAATTACAAGACGTCTGATTGTAAACGTTCTAAAACTGCACTTGGCGATTTGACAATGTGGGTCTTTTGAGACCCCAGGCAACGGCTTCAGACGCTCTGCAAATAACCAGTTCACACCGCTGCAATTTTCTCTGCTACATTCTAAAACCGTTTCGTCTCGTTGCGAATCACTGATCTGAACTGGCCTTTATAGTTAGTCTGTAGCTCATTCTGAGCTAAGATGGGTATTTCAACATTACAAATAATGTTAGTTTTTGCAAGATATTTAGCCTACTAGAGTCGGTTAGCTGTGTTTACACTGACATCACGTTAATCTTACTCTGTTCAAGAACTGCTACCATGCTTGGTTTTTAGCCAGCTAAATTTGTTCTCAAACTGTATTTTCTTGTTATTGGGATGGCAGGTATGTCATCCCGCCAAGTTACGCCCTGGCGGGACGGCATCGCCCTTTATTGAAATACGGCATGGTAAGGAAGCCTGCTGGTTACAAATACAATTAGTAGAGAGAGGGAGCACGCAAAAGTATAGACTACTTACATGTAATTACATGTAGCTAGTGTTTAAGAAGGGTGATATGAGTGCCGAAGTGGTTGACTGGCAGAAGTTACTGAAAACGTGAGCGTTGTGAAAAATGTGGATAAGTGACGCTAAAACGGTAGTTGATTGCAGTGCTATATTATGACTGTAACATTAACTGGGTCATGCATATGACGAGATTATGAAGCGCCGTGGATCAAATATCGTCTTGAGTAAGACGTGCAAGAAATATGTATAGACGTCTTTAAAATAATTTAACGTATGGCAAGCCCTTTTAATATTTAATAGCGTGACCGGATTCACATTAAAGATACCTGTAATTCATTAATGACTAGTCAAAACGCTAATTTAAGTTATCTATTCTATTTTGACAATATTTCGCCATTTAGTGGTAGGCTACGGAATATGGCAAGCCCTTGGGCCAAACTAGTATCTTAATATAGACCTACTCGACTCAAGCATTGATTAAGAATAACCGTCACCCTGAGTGCGCATTAATCTTTTATCATAATAAAATCCTGTTTACTGTATTTTCAGATTTTAAAAGTTTAAAGTTTAGTTTAAAGTTGTGTTTTATTTATCGACTTTGCCAGCACGGTGTCAAACTCCTTTGATGTGAGATGTGTTTTAATATTGTAATAACAACACTCTAACTATAATCTTTCTGACTATATACCACAGCACATACAAACTGTACAGTCCACACAATGGGCCAGTATCAAATGACAAATAAATGGTTATATTTTTGTAAACTTTCTGTAATAAGCTTTTCATGTCCTGTCATAAAGAAAGTGTTTCTATATTGGCACTTATCTGGCCATTTTCTTTCTTTCAGGTTTGAGCTGTAATGCAGCATTAAAAAAACTACAAAAAACAAAAGGACTACTCAGCAAAGAGCAAAAGCAGCGTACAGACACAGGTAAGTGAAAAGATGACAATTAAGAGCACGCACAACAAAACACTTAATTTCACTCAGATGGTCAGTGTTGGACAGTAGCGTCGCTACAAGTAGCGGCGTTTCTAGTTTAACTACATTTCTCAGTAGCGTGGTGGTAGCGTCGCTGTTTTCTGAATCAAATAGCTTTTCAGTAACAAAGCTCTTTTGACCAAGTAGTGCGGTAGCGTCCACACAAGCTACATTTTCCCAAGCATTTCTGAAGCTCAAGCGCAGCAGAGCTTTCTGCTGTGGTCTGAAATAAAACTGCTAAGGATCAGTGAGTGACGTCACCGCCATACACGGACCTGTATGTGTAGCCAGAGAGACTCAAAGCTTAATATATAAAATATCTTTGGTGTAGCCGACAGAAGCACTTCCGTATGACGGTGACATCGCGTACCAATCCTTGGGTTGATGCCTGCGACTTGTCTGCTGCAGGGAATACAGACACACGCGAGCTTGATTTTACTTGATGAAAAGATAGGCATGTTGCGTAGACTTTTAGACAGTTTTGCTGCTGCTTTTGTTTGTGTTCATCAGATTATCCTACAGGGTCCAAGTTAAACTACGCGGTCGCTTCCTGCACTTGGAACTGTACTTCCCTCTAGGGTTTTCAACACACTTGTCCCTGGTTACGGTTATACACTTTGTTGTACGTCGCTCTGTATAAGAGCAAATGCCTGTAATGTAAAGATGGCAGAGGACGGAGAGGATTTGATCCCGAGTTTAAGTGAAAAAACGGAGATAAAATGTGTTCAGATGCTTACTAGTTTAAGAACACGCATTCAGTTGATTCCCGAATAAGACACCACTGCCATCGCTAGCCAAGCTAATCATCACAATTCAGTGCAGTCTGCAAACACCAGCTAGCAACTTGTCAACACCTAACCCCTAGCTAGCTACATTTTCTTCACTGTCTGTTCTGTTGGCAGAAAAATAAAATTAAGCATGGGGAGGGGGGGCTGCAAAAGACAAATTTAAACAATTAAACAAATACAGTACATATAGGAGGGAAGATGTGGGGGGAAATGAGGGAACAGAAGAAAAGTTGAAGTTTAGATTACTCTGAAATATGACTTGTGTAGTTTTTAACATTGACCAGCAGAGGGTACAACAAAAATGCAAGTCTACAAAACCAAAGTATGACATTAATCAAAATGATTTGCTTGGAATTTATGTAGCTACTAGTACAGGGTGGGCCTAATAAAAATACCAGTTTTTAAACTGCCAATCATATAGAGTACTTTATTAATCCCAAAGGGAAATTAAAGTGTTACTGTCACAGGCGTGGGGGGTTAGGACCCAAACGCAGAGTGAGGAGAAAACTCAAAACTCCAAACGGTAATTGAAACAAAGACTTTACTTAAAACAGAACAAAAGGGAACAAAAGGCCTTGCAGGGCAACTCTTCAAAAAACACAAAGTGAATGTACAAAACTCTGCGAACAAAGAAAATCCAAAAATCCAAGAATGCACGGAAGAACAAACACACAGGGCAGAACCATGACCGAAAGCACACACAAAAACACAACCAAGGATCCAGCACCTGAGTCAGGGAGAAGGGAACTTAAATAGACAAGACACTGACGAGACACAGCAGGGCACAATGCACAATCAGGCCACAGAGAGGGAAGGGAAAACGAGACAACCAAAAACCAATAATTGAACAATTGAAAGCAATAATACAATTAAACAGGGGGAGCAGGACACAAAACAGAAGTGCCGCCATCTGGCGGCCCAACATGGAAAGACAGACGGAAACACAGAACCATGACAGTTACAGCAGCCACTTGACATAAATCAAAATACAAAAACAATGAGGTTGTAATGTTCTGTGCAAGGACCCAAATGCAGACCAGGGAAATCCAAAAAACGTTGTCTTTATTCAGTCCAAAGTTCAAAGCCAGGTAATCAGAGATAGGACGGTACAAAATCGAGTTTCCAAAAGAATAGTGATAAACGGGCAAAAAATCAAAAACCAGGAGATCAGATAGGCGAAGGTACAAAGGAACAGGCAAAAGAGAAGTCAAAACAAAGCGAAGGTCAAACCAGAAAGCAATCAAACAAAAGGGGCAGGCAAAAGAGAAGTCGTACGGAAAAGGCGTCTCAGGAATCGCGATAAACAAAGGCTTACAAAACATCGGCACAGTGAATACGATCAACGTTCTGACAGGGAGCTGGAGGAAAAGACTGACATTTATACACTGGGGAAGGTAACAATCAAGGAGGGGTTACGTGAGTGAGGGCGGAGTAACAAACAACATCCAGGTGAAGAACATTAGGATAACTAATTAAATGACAGGGGACTGACAAAACGCAGACTGGAATCACATAGACAACAATGATAACAGACGCCCTGGGTTTAGCAGGTAAAACATGTGCAGAGAGAGAGGTGCAGTTAGAGCAAGAGACAGGTTCAGGCAATTGCAGAACTCAGCGTTAGGGCAGACTAGAAAGAAAATGGGCGGAGCTACAGCGCAGCATGGAAAAGGGGAGAATGGTTAATGTATTAGTATAGTGATTTAAACTATCAAAAACCCAAAACTAGTGTTTGTTAATCCATTAGTAATATTAACATGTTGGTATATTAATGAGGTTAGTACTTTACAATCTATAAGTTAGTAAGGATTCGGATGTGGCTCGGATGTCCCTTGTTGAGGAGGTTACGTTAAACGGATTCACGAGCTACTGTATCTCTAACGGCAATTTTAACAAGTTAAATAGTAAAATAACTCACATAGTCTAACTAGTTACCTAATAATAATAATAATCAACTAGCTAGCGAACCAAATTTAGAAATGGACAGTAGGCCTAAACGAAGAAACCCAAATTGGCGTTACTGACTGCACGCACATCAGGGTGCCTGAATCCTCATGTGCGTGCCGTCAATAACGCCACAGATACGTGGAAAGCCATGCTGCCTAAAAAATTCCATCTTGATGACTTCTTGTTCGGTGCCAGATGGAAATTGCACGGTTCTGTTTAAGCGGCGCCGTCATTCATATGGTCAAGTGAAGTGGGTTGTCTTTGTCTCTAAAAATTTGTCAAGGCACATTTTCCTCCTCCAATGGCTCAAAAAAACGCTGCCATTTGTTCACTTTTTTTCCACTTAAGGCAATGTGTTGCTAACCTTAAATTAAGGAAATCGTTGTTAAGGTGTTTTATGCAACATTTAAGATTTTAAGGGATTACTTAAGGGAAAACGCAATACTTAAGGGAACTCTTAAGGGTTTTCATAATTTCACTTAAGGAAACTAAATAACACTTAAGGGTTTTTTTTTGTTACGCAACACCCTTAAGTTTAAAGGACATTTAAGGGAAAACTTAAGGGAAAATTTCACTGAAGGTTTTTTATGCAATTGAGCACAGTACCTTAGATACCATTGCACTAGACAACTAAGAACCAAGGGATGTTTACCCATAATCTCATATGTTCCCTTTTCTGGTGCTTAGCCTGTTGTTCAGCTCCTACAATCTGCCATTGGAAGGCGATGGCACGTTAAAAAAGACGTTTTCAAAACAACCTGACTTCTTGCTGAGAATTTGTTTGGAGTTATTTGCCATGTTGCTGATGCATCTTTCTTGATCAGGATAAGCTAGGACCTGATAAAATGAGTGGCATGGCTGTTGATGAGCAGCGTGTGAAGTTAGCCGCCATATGTGAAGATGAAATCTTTTTTGAAGGTAAGTCAACACAAAATGTGTTGCATGACTGCATTACATCATTGGTTTGTCACTTGACATGATTGAGATATCCACGATACAGGATGACAAGGCAGCTGTGCTCTGTCCCCAGACAGTTATTGCATCACTGGTCATGTCACCTTAAAGGGGAATTGCACTTTATAACACTTCTGCTTCTCATGACCGATATTGTCCTTCTAATGAATGTGTCACCCTTCATTTTTCGATTAGTCATTTCATTTAAAATGTTTAACGTTAGAAAGTCCACACAGTAGCCTAATACGGTTTCCGGTTTTTTCTTCTTCGATTTCGTTTCGCGGCAAAATCGGGAAGAAGCGAAGCAAAACATTCCGTTAACTTAGCGTTGAAATCGAACAAACTAACGTTCTTTTGTTTGATGCGATATCGGTGTGATAATGAGGTGCATTGTACCCGGTTGTTATAATGCACCCGTCAAACTTGAGTTGAAAGCACATTTTCATAGTTTTACACGCGATGCAACTTTGTGCCAGACATGGCTGGATGTAATCACACACCCCGACATAACAGCCGAAGAAGTTCACAAACGAGCACTTACCGACTACCAAGGCGACCGTCTGAAGCCTGGAGCTGTACCCATCGTTGGTCGAACTGCTCGAGGTAGGTAAGCCTACTAGGCGGGCTGGCTAACGCTATCGCGTCTGTCTGTGATACATATGATGTCTACGGTAACAGTTAGACAGCTTGCTGGCTGTTGTTATAAGGTTGCCACCATCCATTTATTACGTCTTCAGACATTTTCGGTTTCGCTAGCTAGTAGTAATACAACACTATTTCCACGACCAACCTAATGTTATTGTCTGCAGGTACGCCCACATCAGATGTCGCGCAATGATATGTATCCTCAAGTTTGACACTAAACTGGGTCTACTTCCTGCATTTGTAAAGGAAAACAACAAAACAGCGTAAAATATTAACATAATGAAATAACTAATCGAAAAATGTATGGCGACACATTCATTAGAAGGGCAGTATCAGTCATGAGAAGCAGAAGTGTTATAAAGTGCAATTCCCCTTTAATATCTTACGGCTGTTTCATGTCAGATTTGGCTGTGCACTTACTGAACTCACTTTTTCTATCTCTGTTGTCTGTTTGTCCCATTACTGTGGGTGACCTGAGAAGTTATGAACACAGGTAATGTACAATGCAAGTATCATACCTGCCAGAGTAACCTGCATAATGGAACCTTTGGTGTACAGCAAATTGTACAACTTTTCTGGATATTAATCTGGTCTATGTTACTACATTTTGCCAGTAGAGACAGACGTTTTGACTGAGAGTAGCAACTACAGAGGGAGGAAGTAGCCAGTCACCACAAGGTTGCAGGGTGAAGAGATCTGGCCGGGTGAAGGGTTTGTAGGGCTTGTTAGGGAACCATAACAATTTAACAATTATCAAGACGACAAATAATCCTATTTACAAAACCAGTTATCCTTGGAATGGTCTATATTACGTATCTTAGGCATGGTAGCCAACCAAATTTAAGAACCTGCTGGACACACTAAAGATTGTATTTTTTATTTCATAAAAATTTTGTTCCCAGTAATTTTAGTAGAACATTTTTTTTTTGTCTGTAGACTACGAGTCTGACGGTTATAAGAAGGATAAGAAATGTCTCACTAGAGTGATCCAGAACAACAAGAAGCAGTTCCTTGTGGTCGATGCAGAGTGCTTGAGATTTGAAGAGAGGAACAAGAGAGAGAGCAGAAAGGGTAAGAACACCTCAGGTGATGGAAATCCCATTCATCCGTCCATCCAGTATCTAACCCGCACATTCCTGGTCAGAGTCACAGTGGGTGCTGGAGGCTATCCCAGCATGCATTGGGCTAGAGGCAGGTTGCCAGTCCATCGCAGGTCACACCCTGGACAGGTCACACTCTTTAGACTTTACAACTAACTGTAGACTGATATCTACTGCAGTGGCATGATACTCTTGGTCTGGTACTTATTGGTATGGCACTCAACTCATGCGTTCTGCAAACTGGAGAGGAGGACTATAGAGAAGACGGCTGGAAGAGAAGTATGGTGCAGTTCCTTTTACAAATACCTTTATGCATTAGATCTGAATTTTGAATCTTTTTATATTCCTTTTTTGGTTTTTAGAAGAGTGCCAGTTCAGCATCTGTTGTTACCAGAACTCTGACTCTGGCATATCCACTGGAGTACCTGTCATACTGATGGGGTTAGACAAAGGAGAAAACCGGATCATCTGCTGCTGTGACAATGCAAAGGGAAAGGGTGTTTACGCCAAACCACAGGTAAACAGTTTTGCTTGTAAGATGAGATACAGGTAAGCTGGTAGGCTATAAATGTTAAAATGATTCAGATTATTTCCAGATTTGGGACAGTTTTTCATATTTCATGGTTTGATTTCAGTGAAGGGAAATCTTAATGCTACAGCATACAATGACATTCTAGAGAATTGTGTGTTTCAAACTTTGTGGCAACAGTTTGGGGAAGGCCCTTTCCTGTTTCAGCATGCACACAGCAAAAACTTGGCCTGCACAGAGCCCTGACCTCAGCCCCATCAAACACCTTCTGGATGAATTGGAATGTTGACTGTGAGTCAGGCCTCATCACCCAACGTCAGGGCACAACCTCATTAATGCTCTTGTGGCTGAGTGAAGCAAATCCCCACAACCATGTTCCAAAATCTAGTGGAAAGCCTTCCCAGAAGAGGCTGTTATAGGAGCAAAAGCAGGACCAACTCCATATTAATGCCCATAGTTTTGGAATGAGATGTTCAACAAGCACATATGGGTGTGATGTTTGGGTGTCCACATACTTTTGGCCATGTAGTGTATGAACCAAATCAGAGGAAGAGATCTCGTATCCTATTAAAAAAACATTTTTTTTAAATGAGTCTTTTCCATTTTGCATTTTCCTTTCCTCAGGAACAACCTCTTCCCACTTACATAGAGGAGTCCAGCCACAATGCCGTGTTCTTCCTGCAGAGTGTGAAAGGACAGAGCAACTTCTACAGAATTAAGTCCTCCCTGTGGCCTAATTTATTCCTGGGTTTTGAAGAAGAAGGAGATGATCTTGTAAAATTGGTGCTGAGAGAGGCTGGGGAAGATGTGATAGAGGGGTTACAGCTGCTCAAGCCATAAGGAAGGGGCTTTAGAATTTATAGGAATTTATGAGCTGTGTATAACTATTTTGAGAAAATCATTGCCACTTTTCATCTGTTAAACCCATAAATTGAAAGTTTTTGGGTATGAATATCCGTTAAGTAGATGTAGTTGAATTTGATATATTTTTTTAAAATTTTGTAATGACATATGGGCCCAATATTATCAGATGGAGCAAACCAGATTCAGTACAATGTATTTGTTGATACTCTTCATTCTGGACATCATCAACGTAGAGGGCTTCATAATGCTTGTGCATCTCATCGTAGTTCACATTGTCTGATTCCTCCGCCTCCTCATCTTCATCCTCTCATTACTGTTGGACAGGTGATAGGAGGATGTTTGAGCCAATTGGGTTTTAGGGACAGTTTTGGAAATTATTCAAGAGATACACGCTTGGCCTAGGAGCACTATGCACAGGAACAGAAGCAGACGTGCTCTGCATAATCCAAGATCCTAAGCTACACAAACTACTGAATAACTATGAGAACTTTTATAACATTTTTTAACCTTTACTAACTTACTGCATGTACTTTTTTTTATTTATTATTGTTATCTTGTTTGTTTATTTCAGGGTGAGGTTCACACATAAGCCCTTTTGGGTTCCTAACCTCATCGGCACATATATTTTGAATTTTTTAAACTTTAAACTTTTACACTGTCATTTTGTATTATGTATTCTAATACTGTTGTTTGTGTGTTTGTTTTCTATGCGTGTTTGTTTTTTGTACAACTAAACTAAACTAAACTAATTCCCACAGGACGGCAGTGGTTAGTGGCCTTCCTTGGGAAACACACTTCCCCTTGTTGGGGTATACTCTAGCTCTCACCTTGGGGGGCATCTTACATGGCCGATACTGTGGTACGTGCCACCTTTGCCAACACGAGGGCTGTGAGTGATCCTGATCAGGGAACCTAGAGGAACTCCCTCCCTGGGATGCTGCTGCCTATGGGCTGTTACCCTTGGTTCCTTCTAAATGGGTGTTGTGATCTCTGCATCAGACTCACGTTTAAATGGAATGGAACTCAGGGGAAGCCTTTTACAGGGTTCGTACGGTCATGAAAAACCTGGGAAAGTCATTGAAATTTAAAATGCAATTTCTAGGCCCTGGAAAAGTTATTGAAAATAATATTTTTGGAAAAGTAATGGACATATAGCTAAAGTTGCATCAAATATAATTATTAATTAATCCAATCATAAAAATAGTATGTAGACCCTATAGTAATAAAACGTAAATTGGAACGTAACCTTCGCGGTATTTTGGTGGTGTGAGAAGTTAATTCGGTCTGGCTCAGTCTGTTTACAGGCACGCCCAACAGGCACGCTTCTGCTAATGTAGCAGTTAGTAAACGTAGGCCCTACTGTGCCGACAAAATGCCATGGAAGTGCAGCTTCAATAATATATCAGGACTCGAAATTAACTTTTTTACTTGGTAGCACTGGTGCTCCCAACTTCAAAAAGTTAGGAGCACCCACCAAAATGTAAGGAGCACCAACCATATATGCAATAGATTTTTTATTGATAAAAAACGACAATATAACAGTACGGTTTACAAGTCCAGTTAAACTGTCATGCCTAAAATGTGTCGACTCTTCAAGGAATTGCGTTTTATGCATTCAAACGACAAAGCGCTTCTCGTCACATTAATATCGCTAATTAAATCAACCGCCAGTAAACAGCATCGGAGAAATTAGCTGTTTCAATCGGGTTTAGCTCTCTATGTCGCGTGACAGTGGAGTGCAGCGAAAGGGAGTGATTGAAGGCTAATATTAACCAATTTAAAACCAGCATTAAAGGTAAGAATGTCAAGCTCACGATTGGTTAGAAGGGTCACCGTCAGCTCACAAGGCACATACTGAGTGTACTAACTAGCGAATGTACAGGAAAAGAGGTTCGACTGGAAAAAGAAAAAAAGGTTGCACCAGAACAATTATTTGCACTCGCACAAAATGCTCCCAATTATATTTCGAGGTCGCACAGATTAAATTTCGGGAGCATAAAATGGTCGCAATTTCCAGCCCTGTTTGAGACATTGACAAAAAGGTTAAACTATTCGAATTAAAATATAAGACAGTGTAGGCTATCTAAAGCCTGGTGCACACTAGATGATTTTCAAATCTTAACCGATTTAAAAACGTGGGAGACCACAGACATAACGACAGGTTTTTAATATTTTAATCGTAAGAACGCACACACCAGACGATTCAGTCAAGACGCAGGACCACACACTTGGCGTTTATACTAAACAATTTCAGAGTGGCGATTCCAGGGACTTTTTTTTTATTTCCGCAAGGTGATTCCCCATCTCCATGGAGACCACAACGTTACAATAATTACATACATAATACAATAATATTGATACTTTTGTTGCTACGTGCAGTTGCCTAACCGCATCGAGTAAAAAAACAATATCGTCCGCAGAGAACTTCGGTTTCGGCAAACCGAAATTAATTCGGGTGGTGACGCTTCCCGGTCAACTCGCTCTCATTGGCTGTTGCGGGTTTCTGCTCAATATGCCATCGCTGTTCCTTTCACACTACAGGATTTCAAATCGTAAATATCAAACATGTTTGATATTTACGATTCGAGATCGGGGAGACTCCGATCCAGTCGGTAACATTAAGATTATGTCTGTAAACCCCTCACACTACAGGATCATTTGGTCAGATAATCGGTTCAGATTAACCTCGGATTGGGAACGCCGCCGCGATTATCGGGAAGAGCGAATCGGGCACAAAATCGGCCCAAATGTCCTCTGGTGTGGGGCCAGCATAAGTGTGTGTCTGTCCGGTGTTTATTTGTTTTAGAGAGGCACCATATATTTTAGATGCAGACCTAATTTTACTTAGTGTTACAATAACTAATTTTAAATTGTCCCGCTGAGATAAAGTCATTTGTTTTGGTCATGGAAATTAAGTTAAAGGTTGTGGAGAAGTCATGTAAAAGTCATTGAAAATCATTGGTAAAAAAGTGTATGAACCCTGCTTTTAGCTGATTCTGGGATATAGGAGGATACCCAGTGTCATTATGTAGCTTGCATAATGACAGCTGTTCATTGGCGCATAAAGCAAGTTCATGGAGGATGCCATGTCCTGAACAACTTGGTAAAAGTGTTTGGAGGGAGCGCTGGGGGAATGGGGTGAAAGGTTTTTTTTTCCTTTCTCCAAAACCTCGCTCTCTTGCTCGTTTGTCCAAACGAACACACTGCACCTTTAATACTTACAACAAAACAAGATGTAACCTTAAATATTCAAGTCACATAAAAAAGAATGTTCTCAGATTTAAAAAAATAAGTACTACCTTTAGTCAGTGCAGCTATACACCCAAAGAATCTCAACTCAATCACCGGAAACACAATAGAAAGTTTGTCAATACGTCATTTAAAAAACAGTATTATTTCTGATCCACTCATGGTTGCTAATGTGCTCAATGAATGTTTAACTTCTTCTGTTCATGAGCTTGCAAATTAATTTGCATCTCCACCTACCTCTAACAATGAAATGAATGATGAAACAAATTGTATACACTTATGTTTATTCTATGCACTTCTGTACCTGTATCGGCAGTATCAAAAACACTTAAGTGATTGAGGAACTCAAAATAAGGACATCTGTCAACAGCTGTGTTCTTAAAAGAACATCATGATGTCTTCCTTCCATTGTTTCATACGCTCATTAACTTTCATAAGTGCATTCACAAGTCAGATTTTCGCCACACTGGAAATGTTCCCTAATATCTCCAGTTTTTAAATCCAGTGATGCCCAATTAGCATCTATTAAGATTTTGCCTGTTCTTTCAAAGGTACTTGAAAAGATTCTAACAATGCAACTCAAAAGCTACCTTGAAAGTCAACATCTAAACAACCTCCAATTGGATTACGAAAGCAACGCTCTACTTTATTTGCTGCTTTGCTCTTCACTGACCACTTCTGCTGTGCTCTTAACATTGGTCAAATAACTGGAGCCATATTCACAGACTTTAAAGCATTCCCTACCATTAACCATACAGTCCTGTTGAAACTATGACATTTTAACATATCACCTGCTTCTGCCACTTTGATTACATCATACCCAGTAACTACTGTCATTATGTAGCTTGCGGGCCACCTCTAAGGACATGGCTAAATTTGTAGATGTCAGAATCATTGAGATGTATAAGAACTGGAGACAGCTTCTGCTAACCGGTTCCACGGTCCTTTACCTGCGAACATACAGTCCTTAAAGCATGATCATTGTGTCACTGGTTAAATGCATGTTCATTTCATGTCTCTTTAAAGGTGGGGAGGCTGGGTGCACCATCGACCTTTCCATGACAATTTCGTGTTTGCTGATGCCAGTCTTTCTGGCAGGTGTGTTCCTCATAGCTATGAGGTCTTAAGGGCGGCACAGTTCTGTTCTATTTCAACAGCAATTTTTGCCAGTTGCAGTACCCCATTTAGTCTTTCTACCACTCCTGAAGATTGGGGTTGGGATGGGGTGTGAAATGTTTGTAAAGGATTGCAAATTCTTTAATCACCTTTCCAGTAAAATGAGGATCCATGTCACTGTCCAGATATTGACAAATACCAAACCTTGGGCAAAAATCTCTGGCTAATAGCCATGGTGGTTGCATCAGCATGTCTGGTAGGAAATGCGTCTATCCAATTTAACCACATGTTGACTAATAAAAGTACGTATCTTTCCCCTTTACATCGAAACATTTCTAAAAGTCCATTTGAATATTTGCAAAGGGAGGAGGAAGTGAGACCTGTGTGGTATACTTTTGCCTGTGCCTGGATGAAATTTCATGCACTTTATGCAGGCAGAACATATCTGCTGAGCTGTAGTTGGAAATTTGGGTGCCTACCATTCTTTTGTACAGGATGTCATCTGGCAAAAAAGATTGGGGCGCTACAGTGCTGGTCAGACCACTGGCACCAAGTCCGGTTTGTGCAGAGTTTGCAATGTGAATTTAACCACAGCTATTTCTCAGGAGCTGGGGTAGCCTCTAGTGGGGCTGCTAAATCAGAAATAGTAAGGATAACCGGAGGAGTTGGCACACTAATGAATTGCACCCATGGAGGAGGCTGTTGGGAAGCATGTTTTGCAGCTGCGTCAGCACAGGCATTCCCACATGATACAGAGTCAGTAAGTTAAGTTTAAAATGTAAAAGCTTTGCATTTAATCAGTTTTCACTTCCTCATGGCATCCCCCCAGATATACTGTAAATCATCCAATGGCATAGAGGTCTGTCTTAGGGAGGCAGCCCATATTGCAAAATCAGGGACAGGCATTTATTTCAGTTCCCTTTTTAGCTGAAGTTCTTTAGTAGCAGCAAGTATGAGAAAGGTTAGAGGTAGTGTGGTTAGTGTTGTAATTTGTACTTCAGAACATTCTGCTTCCCCAATTGCCCTTTTTATCCACAGTCCCTTTTTGAATATCGTGTCCTCCAAAAACATTGTGATGGTAGAGTAAAATTAGTTATTTTTACCACGGCGCGCAGGAACTTCCGCCGTACGCTATGCATGGCAAATTGTGGTCACGCACTCACTCACTCACGGAATTTACCTGTGAGACAATGAAGATCATGTGACGTTTTATTCAAACGTGGATTTACACATAAAATTGAGAAAAAGAACGCAAAAAATCGATTATACTTAGCCACGTTAGACAGGTTATTTTTTTCCACATGCATTGCAAAAAATGTGTGATAACTGGTGAAAGAATTAGAGAAAACTGAGCGTGTTTTTAATAGAACGCTAAATAGTAGTTACAATGTAAAGATGCTACATTGTAAATACTACATGATATATGGCAATGACCGTAATGCTGTTGGACTTTAAAACCATTGTATAGTCTAGGGTTTGGAAGGGGCATATTTTGAGTTTTGGTATTGGGTTAGTTTTCTTCGCCATTGGGGTGGTTTTGGGCTGGTTTTGATTGGCCATTTGGCTGCTAATGTCACGAAGACCTGGAAACCCTGCTGCTTGCAAAGCTTCTAACGGACAAACTCTGTGGCAAGGTGAGTAGGCTAACGCTAACAACATCAATGTGACTTCAACCAAGACTAATATTGGTAAGTTTTCTATTCGTTATAATTCTTGCATGCTAACAATGCTTATTTCAAGATATTTATAAGAGTGAGTTCATATTTATAACAGAGCTAGCTGTATTTCCACTTAGCTAACAAGTCACTCTTTTTATTATATTTCTACTAGTAGCCTAGTGTTTCCATAGCTTTTTCAGGCGAAGTTATGGTTTGTCCTCAAACTTTGCTTTCTAGTTTTTTAAAGAGAAGGGAAGGAAGCCTGCTGGTTATAAATAAAATGAATCCAAACAATGCTGGGTCAAGTGAGCGAGTGAGCACCCCGAGGTGTGAAAACTACAGAAAAATACTGTTACATGTAGAATTTAAGCAGATCGATATTAGTATTAAAGTGATTGACTTGGAAAAATCACTGACAATATGAGAGTTGTGAAAGGTGTGGGTAAGTAATACTAACATGGTGGTTCATTGCGAGCTAAGACAGTGCTATGTCATGATTAACTTGGTAGTAATGTATAGGGAGAGAGAACTGGTGCGCTCCATAATTTTTGGGACAAATACTTTTTTCCCCCCTTGATTTGGTTCTGTACTCCACAATGTTATGTTTGTAATCACACAATTCACAACATTTTCATCTTTTATTTAAGGGTATTTTTATACACTTTGGTTTCACCATGTTGAAATTACAGCATTTTGTGATACACAGCCCCTCATTTCAGGGCACCACAACGTTTAGGACATATTAATTTTATGTAAATGAAGTCATGTTTACGGCAATTTAGAAGACACACGTTGAAAGATATTTGTTTGTGAATAGTGAAATACATTTGTGACTCCTGTCTTTTTTTATGGATCACGATACACGTATTTGTCAATAATTTTGAGACTGATCTCTTTCAGTATTTTATAATATTTTCAAGTTAACAATCCTGCATAGTATGCCTTTAAACTCCAGTACAGACTGTGACGGGAATGGTTGTGTGAAACTCCTTTTCATTGTCTCCATAGAGAAATTCTCCTTTCATCCAGAAATCCATATATGGGTAAAGGTTTAGCTCTGCATTAGCCTGCGGTCCAGCTCAGAACGTAATGTCAAGTTTAAAAAAATGTCTCATTTTCCTCAGCGTTTTTCTAGACAGCTTGACTAGGAAAAACATCTGGGGTTGAACTTGCTTTGAATTTGTTTGGAGTTAGTTGCCATGCTCCTGATGTATCTTTCTTGATCAGGATAAGCTAGGACCTGATAAGGTGGCCAGCATGGCTGTTGATGAGCAGCATGTGAAGTGTGGCACCATATATGAAGATGAAATCATTTTGGAAGGTAAGCCAACAGAAAATGTATCACATGATTACATTACATCATTGGTTTTTTCTTCACTTGACACAATTATGGGATATCCAGAAAAGACAGTCATAGCATCACTTTAATGTCACCTTAATATCTTACGGCTGTTTCATGTCAGATTTGAATATGTTTTTACTGAACTCACTGTTTCGTCTGTCTCTGTTGTCTGTTTACGGTGGGTGACCTGAGAAGTTATGAACACAGGTAATGTACAATGCAAGTATCATACCTGCCGGAGTAACCTGCATAATGGAACCGTTGGTGTACAGCAAATTGTACAACTTTTCTGGATATTAATCTGGTCTATGTTACTACATTTTGCCAGTAGAGATAGACATTTTGACTGAGAGTAGCAACTACAGAGGGAGGAAGTAGCCAGTCACCACAAGGTTGCAGGGTGAAGAGATCTGGCCGGGTGAAGGGTTTGTAGGGCTTGTTAGGGAACCATAACAATTTAACAATTATCAAGACAACAAATAATCCTATTTAACAAGAGCCTTAGCATGTTTGACATGCATACCTGTTATTCCTGCAATGGTTGATATTATCTTAGGCATGCCAGTCACCCAAGCGTATGAACTTGCTGGACAAACTAAAGATTGTATTTTTTTTATTTAATGAGAATTTTGTGCCAAATAATTTCACTAGAACTTTTTTTCTATCTGTAGGCCTCAAGTATGATGGTTTTAAGGCCGATAAATGTCTCACTAGAGTAATCCAGAACAAGAATAAGCAGTTCCTTGTGGTAGATGCAGGGTGCTTGAGATTTGAAGAGAGGAACAAGAGAGAGAGCAGAAAGGGTAAGAACACCTCAGGTGATGGAAATCCCATCTATCCGTCCATCCATTATCTAACCTGCTCATTCCTGGTCAGGGTCACAGTGGGTCGCCAGTCCATCGCAGGTCACACACTGCATTCACTCACACACTCTTCAGACACTACAATTAACCTAACCTGCATGTCTTCAGACTGTGGGAGGAAACCGGAGTATCTGGAGGAAACCCACGCAGACATGGGGAGAACATGCAAATGCGACACAGAAAGGAAATCATAAGTGTGATATTTTATGATAGATAGATGTCTACTGTGCTAGTGTGCCCTGTGTCTGGTCCTTATTGGTATGGCACTCACTCATGCATTCTGAAATTTGAACAGCAGAGGGACTATAGAGGTGAGGGCTGAAAGAGAAGTATGGTGCTGTTCCTTTTACAAATACCTTTATGCATTAGATCTGAATTTTGAATTTCTTTTGAAAAATCTTATTATATTCCTTCCCTTTTTGGTTTTCAGAAGAGTGCCTGTTCGAAATCTGTTGTTACCAGAACTCTGACATGTCCGCTGGACTACCTGTCATATTATCAGTGTGTGATGGAGGAGAAAACAGGATCATCTGCTGCTATGACGATGGAAATGAAAAGCGTGTTTACGCCAAACTACAGGTAAGCGGTTCTGCATGTAAGATGGGGTATAGGTGAGCCGATAGGCTATCAATGTTAAAATGACTCAGATAAATGCAACATTGCTTCACTGTCTTTATGGTTTTGGTGGGCAGTAATATTGTAGTTATTCTCAAGATGGAGAGGTAGGTATAGTAAGTGTGGAGAGTGGGGGGATAAATATGAACCAATTCAAAGAAATAGATCTCCCAGCCTATTTTTTTTTAAAAAGCATTTTTTTATTTTCCCTTTTCTTTTTCTCAGGACCTACCTCTTCCTGGTTACATAGAGGAGTCCAATCATGAGGCCATATTCTTCCTACAGAGTGTGAAAGAACAGAGGAACTGCTACAGATTTAAGTCCTCCTTGTGGCCTAAATGGTTCCTGGCTTCTGAAGAAGGAGATGATCTTGTAAAGCTGGTACTGAGAAAGGCTGGGGAAGATGTGGTAGAGGGGTTACACCTCCTCAAGCCATAAGGAAAGGGCTTTAAAATTTATAGGAATTAATCAGCTGTAACTATTTTGAGAAAATCCTCTGTCATTCCATGTTAATTTCCATTTGGTGAACCCACAAATTGAAGGCTTCTAGGTAAGAGTGTCTGTTAATAAATTGATGCCGTAGCTGAATTATATTTTTTGTTTTAAACCACTTTGTGATGACTGTATAAGGTCAAACAATGCAATATCCAAGAGAAAGTTCTCATAAATAAGCTTGTTTGTTCTGTTTGATTTTTCTTGAACAATCTTTGTGAGCCAGAATTGCAAAAGCACTGGATATGATTTCCTCACTCTTTTTTGTAACCAATGTGTCCTCCTCTTTTAATATTCCCCAGTAGTTGCAGCTATTCTCAGTTACTTGCAGTCTTGCACAGTGGATATGTTGGATGGAAAAACAGCGATGAAGGTCTGTTTGGGGTCAGGCTGTCTGTAATGTTTTCATTTCCTTTTTTTGAATTTCAGGACTTAAAGGGGAATTGCACTTTACAGAACTTCTGCTTCTCATGACCCTTCTAAGGAATGTCCTTCTAAGGAATGTGTCACCCTTCATTTTTCGATTAATTATTTAATTTTAAATGTGTAACGTTAGAAACAAAGACCTATTTCTTTTAGCGCACATAGTAGTACGGTTTCCGGTTTTTTCTTCTTCGATTTCTTTTCGCGGCAAAATCGGGAAGAAGCGAAGCAAAACATTTTGTTAACTTAGCATTGAAGGCGAACAAACTAACGTCTGCTAGCTTGTTTGATGCGATATCGGTGTAATAATGAGGTGCATTGTATCCGGTTGTTATAATGCCCCTGTTAAACTTGACTTGAAAGCACATTTTCATTGTTTTCCATGCGATGCAACTTTGTGCCAGACATGGCTGGATGTAATCAGACACCCCGACATAACAGCCGAAGAAGTTCACAAACGAAGACTAAAGGTATGCAGCGACCACTTTGAAGGCACTGACTACCAAGGCAACCGCCTGAAGCCAGGAGCTGTACCTACCGTTTTCCCATCGTTGGTCAAACCGCTCGAGGTAGGTACTATGCGGGTTGGCTAACGCTATTGCGTCTGTCTGTGGTACATAGGATGTCTACCACCAGTTGCCGTTTGTCCTGGGAATAGCCTGTGGTTCCTCAATCTCGGCCCGCTCCTGACTCGCTCTCGCATGATCATCCTGCAAATTAGCCAGCTCTTCTTCTGTGTATTCTGGCTTGAATCGATAGGGCACAACAATCCCATGATCAAAAACAAAATCTCCTTCGTCCTCAGACATTTTCGGTTTTGCTAGCTAGTAGTCATACAGCACTATTTCTACGACCAACCTAATATTATTGTCTGCAGGTACGCCCACATCAGAAGTCGCGCAATGATATGCATCCTCGAGTTCGACACTAAACTGCCTGGGTCTACTTCCTGCATTTGTAAAGGAAAACAACAACACAGTGTAAAATATTAACATAATGAAATAACTAATCGAAAAATGAAGGGCGACACATTCATTAGAAGGACAATATCAGTCATGAGAGGCAGAAGTGTTATAAAGTGCAATTCCCCTTTAAGCCATTCATTAAAGTCATTTAATGGCAAAGGAAACACATCTGGTTCCCAAGGCCTAAACTGGCTGCTGATTGAAAGGAAACCATAAAAACCTGTGGACACTGCAATGCTACCACATTCCTTTATATGTGCATCCTAGCCTGTGGTGTTGGCAGGGTTTCTCTGAATTAAACCACTGAAAGTACAATGAAAGCATTCGAGGACAAAAAAAAATCCCATTCTGCTTGCTGGTCAGGAGAAGTAGAAAGCCTCCTTTGCTCACCAAAAATGGAAAAGATGGTGGCAAAGACCAAGTCCATATTACCAAGAGTCTGGTTAAAGGGGCAGTTCCTCAAAAAATAAAAAATAAATATTTCCACTTATCTAGTGAGCTATCCAATTTCCCAGAGATTTGATGAGATTTCTAGATACTGCTTCTGCTGCAACAATGTTTTAAAATAATGAAACAATATTTTAAAGCAATATTGACAATGCTCCCCAGAATACTGGCGTTCTTTGGTTTAAACTTTGCGTGGATATGCACAATTAGCATACTTAAGTAGAAAGCAGTTTTTGATGAAACCATGCACAAGGTCTGTAGATGTTCATGAGTAACCGTGTCATATTTGTTAAGAGACATTGCTGACCAGTTTGTCAGACGTTAATAGTTGCCGCTTTGAGCGCCACAAACATCAGCACTGTTGAGGTCTGTTATATCAGGGTGAGCTGCGGCTAGATATGCAGATATCTAGAAAATTTGTCTAATCTGAGCTAATCTATCTGGATAGATAGGACGAACTCTGGATAACTGCCTGTTTAATGTAATGAAATAACAAAAAGGACACTGCAAATCACCTGTCTGATAACATGCATCACATAACTTTTTCATCATTGTTTTGCATGTGAAAACAGCTTAGGCAATCAAAAAAATTTAAAAATTATTTATACTTAGTTTTATTTATTTAAGTTCTACTTTTCTAACTAATAAGGTGGTTGTCCATGGTACTAACTTGCACAGTGGGTAAGGAACTGGGCTTGTAACCAAAAGGTCCTAGGTTCGATTCCTGGGTAGGCCACTATTGTTGTACCCTTGAGCATGGTATTTAACCTGCATTGTTTCAGTATATATCCAGCTGTATAAATGGATGCAAGTCGCTCTGGATAAGAGTGTCTGCTAAAATGCCTGTAATCTGTAATGTGTCTCTTAAAGGGTATAAAGGATTACTGTCAATAATGCTGTTTTAATAGTGTTGACTGTCAGCAGGCATACTTTTTCTGCAGAAATAAAGACCCTTATAACTGGATCTAGCATCAAGTGTTTTCCAGACTGGATTGCCCCTTTGTTACAAGTGGATTTTTTCTCAGCCCAACATCCCCATTTCTGACATGTTTCCATCTGCTGATTTTAAATGTGTGCTGCACTGCAGCCTGGAGTAGGAGTCAGATAAAGGTGTCAACAAGTAATCACTTTTTTGAGGTGGGGGGGTTCTTAGCCAGATGGTGGCCATTTTAGGTGGCCTAAATTTGGAAACCCCTGTTCAGCTGTTTTGGATCGTTATGGTTTCTTCTCTGGTCTCTGTCAAAAGACAGTTTGGCAGTTAGGTGTAATCACTATATCCAGAGGCATCATGCAGCAAGATATTAAAATCCCAAATCAACCAGTCCATGAGTAAGACCAACTTTATTCTGAAGAGGGCTCCACTACATGTATAGTCAAGCTGCATGTACAAATTTGATAAAATAAATTAAATACATTGACTGGTGCAACGGTCTCAATGTCTGTCGGTTTAATTTTAGAATACAGCACTGAAATTAGGAAAAATGTGAAAGGGAAAACGTTTCTTTTCCATTTCTCCCCAATTACATGGCTCATTTCTAAACTGATCCAAAAGAACAGCACACAAAAAGCATTACCCACACGACCTCGAACATGGACGGTGGAACTTATCACAAACTGACATACAGTAGGACAAGTCTAAAGATATTTTTCATACACATTTTTTCATGAGCAGGTTTTCACAGTGAAGAACCAAAGGGGGGGGACTGCGGTCTTTCAGAAATGATTTGGTAAAAAAATGCTCAGATTTGTGCGTAACCTTGACCTAGGAATGTGCAATAAGGCTATCCGCTGCTGAAACCTCCATGCCACGGTTCTGTGGAGCTGTGATCGGCCCCAGGCCCTGAATATGGGGGTTAAAAAAGCTCCAAGACCCAAATGTTTGCCAAGACTGCTTTCCACTTTCCATTATTTATTCGCCACACTGACCAGGGAGAACACAAAGGCGCTGAATTGATGTTACAATAAAATACATTACACATACCTCTCGCTAATGCTGGCTTAAGTTCCTGGCTATAAGAAAAAACTGTGAAGAGCAGCTTATATGCATATGCGTGTATTGCCATAGGTCACCGACACACCATAGCTCATCTTTATGCAAAATACAGTGTATATTTATTTAGCAGTAAGACAACGAGCACAAAAAGGATAACAGTGCAATAGTCAAATACTGCCCCCTCTGCCCATCTCCCGTCCCCTCCAGTCAGTCAAAACAACACCAACTACATGGGATCTCTGGTGTCTTTGTGGCACATCAGCCTCTGGCAACTACCTGACACATACACCAGTGGTTTAAATTATGTACAGCTTATACAAACCACTTGCAATAGAAAACTAAACATGCAGAAAGCCTCTTAAAAATAAATTAAGGGGGCAAAAACCCAGTGGGAACAGATGCAGAGGCCTCTGAATACTCCAATTTCAGGGAAAAGCTGAATATGTTATCCCATATTTTTTTTAACTGCAAGCATTCGGTTGGTTATTAAATTGGTTATTAAATTCCACATGACACCAGCTTTAGTAAGGTTTCTTTGCTGGGAGGGTGAAGCCTGTATTGAATATTGGCATTAAACCATTTTTATGCACACAGAAGAGCTGAATGATTACTTCTTCATATGTAAAGGTTAGAGTTAGTGTGTTACAGTACAGATATGGGGGTCTTCCTCTCATCCCAATCATACATCACAGATGAGCTGGAAGACAACAGCGGTATGCCAGAAAAGGACCTGGAACTCCTGCTGTGAACCTTCATAACTTAAAATTAAAAACAAAATTTTAAGGGAAAAGAAATCAGAAATGCTGGATCAACATGAATCACAATTAAAAATAATTGCAGATCACCGTTTTTTTCCCTCCCCCCAACGAAACGCATATATTTATAGAATTTACACATAATCCCTTGAATGTTTACAATCAGCTGGAACGGGATGGCGCGTGTCCTCGTCCCAGCCTGCTTTGCGGCCCTGCCAGTCCATCGTTTACAAGCTCCACAGCATGGCCACGGCCTTGCAGATGCCCACGTCGTTGTAGTTGAAGTAGCAGAGGCCGGCGAAGGTGACTGCTGACAGGCAGAGGAGGCCGGTGTTCGCCACCTTTATCTTCAGATCTCCATGAACATAGTCCGTTAGCACCTGGCCAATGCCCCTGTCAACAGACCCCCGCAAGTCGCGATTAGTCCGCAAATAATCCACCCCCCCCCACACACAAAAACAGCCTGGGCCAATCAAAAACACATAAAAGGAGAAATTTTATGACAAAAAAGTGAAAAGTCCAGAAAGTGAACGATTTCTTTCAGTTCTGTGGTGATAACCTATCTTAAAAAAAAAAAAAAAAACAGAAAAAAACAGCACAACTAAGCATTTATATTATCATTCACAGGGAACAAAGATCCTAAAAGATATACCAGTGAAAACTGATTTGCTGTGCCGATTGCACTACAGGAAAAGCGCTCATCGATTATTACATTTTTCTAGACATAGAAAACACAAAATGGAATGGACCACATGAAATGGATGTATAGGCCAGATTCTACTGAAAGATAAAGGAAATCCTTAGTGCAGTGGTTCCCAGCCTCGGTCCTGGGGACCTCCTGTGTATGCTGGTTTTCGTTCCAAGCACGGCTGCAATCCCAGAATTTTAGCAAGATGTTAACTTTTCTTAAATATGTGCTTACAAAAAAGTGTGGACCCATGGCCACTAGAACTAGCCATTTGGTAGATAACGAGGAATTTGAAGACAAAATAAATAATAAACAGCCAAGCCGGCACTGTGTTAATAATTTTAACAAAAAATTATGAAAGAACTTAAAAACATGTTCAACAAACTAATTAGGAGCATATTGATTCATGTCAGTCTTTAAGCTGACCTGCTGAAAAACTTCTCTTTTTATGCAATTTATTCAAGTTTGCAATATAGCATAATAAGCACAATATGAATATGGGACTTTTATTCTTCAAGGCATGCATGGCTATTTCTGAAATAATGTGGCTTAAGAGGGTAAATAACCCTCTAAACACTAAATTAAGAAAAATGAACAGCTTGTAAAAATTCTGGGATTACAACTGGTTTGAAGAAAACCAGCATACACATGGGGTCGCCAGGACTGAGGTTGGGGTCCACTAACTTAGAGTAATGCCCACTTAGAGAATTAACTCCGGACATGATATGGATTACACTGACCACGGAAACATTCACTTAGTGGTCAACTATCATTACACTGAGAAAGATTAAGGGGTAACCAATGACACACATGCATTTTGTTTTAAATAAAGCTAATCAAAATTGGAAACCGCTTTGTGAAAATTGTAACCAGGCATACTGTACTAAGAAAAAGTCAGAGACCACCCTTTAGTTTATTCAATTTCCAGTCAAATCAGCCATTCAGTGCAATCTTCAAAAGGGACTAAGTACACACCTCAGATGCCTTGTAGATTTCTTTGTCATGTGCATCTAAAATGGCTAAAGGAGATATGTATGAATTAGATAAGATAATTCAACTCGATAAGGAAGGTGAAAGTCTAATTAAAATAAGGAAGGGAAGAGAGACTCCTAGCAACCATGCACCATCACCATCACAACATGAGATACAGTAAAGGGCGGGGGGGGGACTCAACTCTTCTTATCTTACGCTTCATATCTGAACAAATCCACAGGTGCTTATGTCAATCCTTCCACTGTGAGAACATACGTCAATGCTATGGGTCACATTGAAAAGTAAATAAACTACTAAGAAAAGTAAATAAAAAGAAAATTTGCAGTAGTACACTGAAATTGGACACCTGAGGTGTGGAGGAAGGTTTTGTGGACCGATGAGTCTAAATTTGAGATTTTCTGAAGTAAGAGAAAGCCGTATGTATGCTGCCAAAGCAATAAAAGACTCCCGGAACCATGTCTACAATCATCAGGCTAGCATGGTGGAGGATCAGTGCAAGTTTGGGGTTGTATAACAACATGTAGAGTAGGTGATTTGGTTTCGATTGAAGGCATCACGAATGCTGAGGAATACAAACAAATCTTACATATCATGAAATACCCCCTGGACAATGCCTGATTGGGAGCAAATTCATTCTACAGCAAGATAATGACCCGGAGCACACTGCTGAGAAGACCAGTCTGCTA
The DNA here is from genome assembly GCF_013347855.1 of Anguilla anguilla. Taxonomy (NCBI): domain Eukaryota; kingdom Metazoa; phylum Chordata; class Actinopteri; order Anguilliformes; family Anguillidae; genus Anguilla; species Anguilla anguilla. The sequence goes on along the minus strand of NC_049212.1, from coordinate 15,599,057 downwards.
GTGTTCACTGACCATTGAAGCTGTTTGGGATTACTTGAATCGAGAGAAGCAGAAAATGTAACCAACGTCCAAGGCTGAACTTTGGAGGTTTTAACAAGAAGCATGGAAAAGCATCCTGGCACATTTCTTCAAAAAACTCAAAGCAAGTCTCACTAAAAGAATAGAAGCTGCAATAAAGGCAAAGGGTGGACACACCAAATCCTGAAAGATATTGAGATTGTACAGTTGTGGAGGTTTTTGTTCAATTTTCTGTTAAATATACATTTGTTGCATTATTTTCTGACACTCAAAAATACATAACCTGTACTTATTGGCTGTCCTCACTGGAAAGTAAATAAAAGAAAGGGTTGTTGCTCACTTTTGCACAGTACTGCAAATCACTACTTAAAATAGAGGTGTCAGTTAGGTCAGCAGTTCTGAAGAGTCCCAACGTTCCATTGTAAAGCTCAGAGGAATGAGAATCCCTTATAATTTTTTGACAGCGTCTTTTATAATTCAAACAAGGACTCAAGTCAAATCTTACGCAAGAAGGTGTTATAAACATAAGTAACCCCCTATCCACAGTGAAGGTACCGTAAAAACAGGTAAACCCCAATGCATAGTCAAGGTGCAATAAATAAAGGTAAAGCCATACGTGCAGTTTAGGTCCTATAAACACGGGTAAAGCCATACGCACAATTTAGGGGTTATAATCACAGGTAACGCCTTATGTACAGCGAAGGTTCTATAAACACAGGTAAATCCCTATGCACAGTGAGGGTGCCAAGATAAGCACAAACATCCTGACCTCCACAAACCCTGGGATCAATTTCATCAGCAAGGGATATGAACAATCTTGGATGGATTCTAATAGCAGTTTTTCAACTTCACTATGAGTGCATCTGCCTGTGTAGACTTGTAATTTATAGGTAGTGAAGACTTAATGGAGAATGTGGAGCGTGAGGGCAATGCACTTTAAGGACAACACTATAGTGCTAACGGACCTGGACATGTAACAGACAGTGCAAGTTCAAATCCCAGGTGCGAGACTCCCTCGGTACTTCTGAGAAAGGCACTCTCTCACTTCCTAACCTGAAACTGTAAATCTGCTGCACTGCAAAAGGGGAGTATTTGAATACGTAAGCTGTGCAAGTTGCTTTGCTGCCAGATGAGGGCATCTCCTAAGCAATGAAGGCCAGTTCATAAAGGAGTGCTGCGGAGTTCTCTTACCAGTGGCCATGCAGAGTGAGCGCAGCTGCCAGAGAGTAGTCCACAACGGGGCCAGGGTACAGGTAGGCGACCGGCCCCAAGCCCAGCAGGAGTATGCTCACAACACGCTCCCCTGTCCAGTGCAGAGATGCTGCCTTGGACCCACTTGCTGCTGTGTGCCAGAGACAGCAAGGGTTAAAGGAGCAGAGGAGTCAGGCAGCATGCAGCTTCCCCATCCATCACTGAATAGACCAAACAGCACCCCCTAGTGGTAAACAGACTATTTCTAAACTGCATTAGAAGAAATACATATCAGGGACACTGAAACCTGACCATTGAAGCCAGCAGCACTGGTGGCTTTCATTCCTTTCATCTATTCAGTGACTGACTTAAACCTGGGACACCAGGTGAGTGGGATCTACAGCCAATCGATTAAGTATGAGGACTAAAATAAAACCAGCGGTAATACTAGCTGCTAGCTTCAAGGGTCAAATTTGAGAATCCCTAATGTAGATCTTTGCAAAAGCATCAAGTGTCTGGGCTGTGTTGAAGACAGCAAAAGCTTTAAAAACCCCTTTCCCAACTCAGAAATGTATATTTCCAGAGACTTCTTACTAAAACTGCTGTATAGTACGACAAGAGTTCTTCAAACGTTACACAGGTGACACCGATTTCTTAATGCCACTTACTGCTTCTGGTTAGACCTACGGTTCCAACACACCACCCTGGGCATGGCAACCAAACAGGAGCAAATGCATATATATATATATATATATATGTATATAAAATGTGTGCACATGGTGCACAATGCAGAGCAGCAAAAGGGGAAAAAACATTTGCAGCTAGAACACACCCTTATGAAGAATATTCAAAACAAAATCAATGGCACAAATGCATAGAACAGGTTCCAACAAACAATTCAGAGCTGTGTGGCACTTATATTGCAAATAGCACACTATGGCACCACCTGGAGTTTATTACATTCTTATATTACAACTAAACAAATGCATGTGCTTGTACCAGTGCATCATCTTATGACTGGAAAAGTGCCAAACGGTAGTCAAAATCGTCTGTATATGTGATGATTACAGAGTATATACAAGATGGCTCTGCACAGTGGTGTAAGACAGTACTCAGGCAAGACTAACCGTATTGAGGAGGAGACACATGTATTTGCGCTGCCAACAGGGAGGGGCGATCACTGCTCTGGTTATGAGCCACCAGAGGTCGGACAAGGAGAGAATTTCTGAGAAACAGAGCTGGGGAGGGGGGAAGAAACACGGACAGTGACTTTTACGGCTCCGAACAAAGTGTCAGTTTCCTCCGATTTCAAAACGCGACCATTTCACAACCGAAAGATATCAGTGCTACAGATCTAACTTACGTGAAAGGTCGTTAAGCATACGCAATTTCAATCAAATAAAACTATTAAAAATAACATTTGTTAGCAGAAAGGCTGGTTAGTTTTTTTTTTTTTTTGGTAAAGTGAACCAAATAACATTAGCAACTCATTTACAAATAACCTAAAAATAGCTATGGTTGCACAGATGTTAGCTAGTCAATTAATTTATTTAAAGTAGCTCAAGAATTCCTGTAATATAAAAAAACAGCAGCAGCAGTCCGTCAAACCTTCAAAATCGATATCACCTGCTGCTTTGAAGGAACGTAACGGTTTTCAAGTAACCTTAGTACTAGCATCACTGAAAAGCAGGCGTCATGAATAAGACTGTATAGAAGCATAGCTTTACCGTGGGTGTTGTCTGCACAACTTAGTTATAATTAGACTAACGTTAACTAACAAGAATGGGCTCGATTAAAATGGCTATCTACTTAACGTGCCTACCTGGAATTACGGGTAGACTAAAATACTGAATCTCTGTCGAATTTAAAGTCTAGTTAATCGCTAGCTTGCTGGCTGGTAACTAGTAAGATTGCTAAAAAGTGAGTCACTGGGCGAGGTGATGGCGCAGTGTCGGGAGTAGTGAGCGATGCAATATCAGCTACATTAACGTTAGCTGCATTAAATTAGCTTCTTTGCCATTTTTGCTAGTCTGACGGAATATTCAGCTAGCCAACTTGCATTACAATACTTTAATTTTACAGTATCTAGCAGCTCATAACCAGCTAACAATCTGTCACGAGTATTTTCCGACAGTTCGCCACAAAACGCGTCAGTTTGAACTTGAAACGTCGTCGCCTTAGCAAGCTAGCAACTATTTAGCCTGCTAGGCTAAATTCCTCAATGAAATCCCACCGTAACTAGCAAGCTTCCATGGTTAATTTACGCTAAATAGTATATCCATTTTCAAGTGTGCTGATTCCAGTTCACAACCCAACTACACTGTACTAAAGACAATGTTAAAGATAACTCACGTTTAACACCTCTGTGACAGACAGAACTTAACCTGACAAGCGCCGCCATGGTGTAGAAAAACCATCCAAGGTCACCGTGTTTACCCGGAAATAGTTGTTGAAACTCATCTCCAGCGCCACGAATTTCCTCAAAGATCGTGTATTTGTTACAGACGTACAATCCGTATGGTGATACAACATGACAGGTGGTCTGCGCCAAGATGACGTTACTTTGGCCCTTTCAACAGCTTCCTCCATCCTTATCAATTTGACACTGGCATTAATCCACATAACGTGTATGATCTTCAGCAAAACCCTCTCTGGGAGTTTAGTAACACTTCAATTGTAACTGTTGGCAACCTTTACACATTACTGATCTCCTGTATGTCTCTTAAATTTTTCAACCAATCAGCCAGTTGTAACTGTAATTAAAATAATTCATCACTCATTTGGTCAATCATTCGTTTTAACTAATAATTTAGGCCTAAATCCTGAAAAATGACATCACCAGTAAACATACTATTAAATTAAAGTGATTACAGTAATAATTTTAGTCATACATTTTGTGTAATCTAGTGACAAAATATGATTAAATATGCATTTATTCAGTCAGCAACATTTTGCCATACTCAAGCTGCTTTCAGCTAGAATTGGTCTTATAATGCATCTATTTAAAGTGTCAGAAAATAATCAGAAAATACTTATGCCCACAAACAGAAGTTCAAAGAGCAAGATGTCGATTGTGGACTATATTCCACTCGATGGACGGCAACACTATTCATGGAAGATGAAAAAAGAAGCGTGCACTAAAGTAACGTATCTTCTGTTGTTCCGTGTCTTTGTTCCTCCTTCTGCAGTTTCCGGCATAGAAACACACGTGGGTTAGGGGGCAAATAAGGATAGCATACGACTTGATGAGTTGTAGAAGGTCATTGCTTTTCATAAAAAATAATCGTCGAGTAGTGTGAATAATCCCAATTAGCAATACAGGGTGACATGGCCGACTTCAACTCCGGTTTTGATTTAAGTGCCTCTGAAAAGGCCGAGGCTACAGAGCTTCAGAAGATGATTGCTATCGAACAACAGAAAGCGCAGTTTCAGGCGCAGGTATGGGTCGACTAGCTAAACAGCTGTTATCCAGCGATTAGTGTATTTTTCTTTTCAGTTAACGTAATTCGTTAGCGCTAGGCATCTAGCTACATTATTATTGTTTAAACAGCTAGTTGTCCAGTTTATGTTTGTATAAGTAACCGTAATAGTGATAACATATCTATGTTTCCGCTTACCTCGTTTTTGGCTGGCTAATTGGCTATCAAGCTAGGGAAGGCCTAATGAAAACTATTATTTTTGCCTGATAATTTTTGGAATTTGATCTTTACAACCAGCTATTATATATTAAAGAGACTGTACTATTATGCCAAATTCTATCATAATCACTTTGCAAATCTGCATCATAACTTGTGATTACTCGCACAGATGCAAACACGTAGGGCCTAATGATAATTGATTTGTGAGTAATAATATTTGCATGCGTGCAGCAGAGTTTGTAGTTCGCAAAAGTGTACGTATTATTTGGAAATGTATAATTATAGCGAACTACATGAATGCATGCGCGGTGAATAAAAATTATCCTGTGTATGAAAAGCCTGTGCCGACGTCCGTCTGCGTGCTGTGAGTTTTGACGGTATTTTAGTGACCATACCATAGCCAGCTAGCTGATAAGTCAGGTCGTTGGATAAGAGCATGTTTTTGCTATCATATTTATCTTCATACATTTTATTCTTGCCTGCATACAATAACAATGTCGCTGATCTGCCTCGGCAATTACGTCCATAGCGTATCTTCATTTTATTGACGACTGTTCTGCCAAATATTATTTTTGGAGAAGTGAATCATTGTTTTGGGGGTATCTAAATACAAAATGCAAGCTGTTATGAAACTGTTGGAGTGGTAGATTTTTAAAGCAATTACAGCTATATCGCCCTTGACGAGACTGGAACTATGGGGGAAAGCAAATTGTGCAGTTGTTTGTGCAGTCTGAAACCAGCAAACAGCGTCTTGCCCACAAATAAAATATTGAACCTACAATAAAATAAACCTCAGGCAAATCATTCAGTTGCAGTTAATGGAAACAAACAGGTGGGCAGTTATCTAAAGCCTGAGATAAAAATAGTGATATGCACTTCGTGCATTTCCTGCGGTAAGACTCCTAAATTGTGAGATGCCTCACAATGTGAGCTGTGATAACATTGTCAAGTACAATGTGTATGGCTTTATACTTCACAAGACCAATCCAGATGGGCCTCCCTTCATTCTAGAACAGATACAGACTGGCTTAAGCAATCTCTGGTCACAGAACCACTGCTGGTGTGTAGTATCGTTGGAATGGTTCCATCACCTCTATTTATTTTATTTGTTTATTTCGAAGGGACAATGGACAGTCGGTAACTGCCCTGGAATGATCTTAACAGCTAAATTTAATCTGTAGTCCCTTGGCAGGTAGAAAGGTGGCAGATTTACAATAAATATGTGCAAGCAGCAATTTACAGTAAGAATAAAGGTAAAAGGTGTGTACCAATGAACTGAAACAGAAAAGAAAAAGAAATGTGGAAAAATATAATTATAAAAAGTATGTAGCATATAATTTGACACATGCAATTAAGGCTCCAGAATATTATATATATTAAAAAATAAGCAACATACAAGAACATGTAAACAAAGAAATTCTTGTAGACAGAAAGTACTGGATAATTTCAGGAGGTTCATAGTTACAAGATTGACTAAATTTCCACCAGGATGTTAATTGTCAATTAAAACAACCAAAAGTAAAATGTTTGATACAGCTGGGTATTGCGTTCCAATTATTTGAGGCTCTAATGGAAAAAACAGATTGGCCAAATCAGTGGGCCTGTATTGCACCACACTGTTGCCTTTGGTGGAGGCTCTTGTTTGCCTGGTATTGTCTGAACACAGTGAAAATGCATTAAACAGGCATTTGCAAGATAAATTTGTTCAACAAAAATAAAAATATAAAATTGTACTTTGAAATTATATGACAGCGGTAATATGTAACATGCTTTTTATCCAGAACGTTCAGTGTTTTTGTTGTGCAGAACATATACAGGCTTAAGGATAGTTTAAAAAAAATGTAATATAATTTTTTTAAATAAACAGTAAAGGACCTTTACAGGACCTTAATATCCTGTAAAGATTGAAATGAGACTACATGAGACAACAGGCTCCATTGTCTTTAAACAAGTTCAGCTTACAAAACCGTAAGATCAATAGTGCAATATTCCTTCCTTAATAATCCCAATTAATGTATTTAAATGGCCCATGCGGATCCCTGACATTTTAAATGGAGCCTTTTGGACTTTTCTCTCTCCTGTCACAGGTGCACAACTTCACAGACGTGTGCTGGGATAAGTGTGTGGAGAAGCCAGGCTCGAAGCTGGACTCACGGACTGAGACCTGCCTCGTTAGCTGCGTGGAGCGCTTCATTGACACCACCCTCACCATCACCAACCGCTTCACACAGATGGTGCAGAAGGGGGCACACTGATCCATCCGTGCGTGGCCAAAGCTCACCGACTCAACTCTGAGTCTAAACGTGTGCTGCACTTGGGACCTCACTTCGTAGGGTCATGGACTCTTTCTAGAAATACGATCATGACCCCTCATGCTTAATGTTACCAAGAGCAACAATGAATATGGTTATGAACCGGCATATTTCTTTCCGTTCTTCAAACATGTCTGTACCTCTCCTTTTGGGACAGAACATCCTGTGACCCTCTGTGCACGGATTGATGTGTGATGTAGATGTTTGTTCATGTTTTTATGTTGGAAAACATTTTATCGCACTCCTTGCTGCCATAATGCTACATGTGTTGAATGTAGCAAAAAATGTAAAAAGAATTAAAGCAGTCAATGCAGTTGCAACCGTTTACAGAGTAATCAGTTGAGGGAATCGGATGTTTAATTTTTTTTTTTTTACATTTGAAGGAATCTTTCAGGTCCTGTGATTAATTTGTGTGTACACATTTCTAGCTGTATTAAAACTTTTTAATATTTTATTTAAGTAGCTGGTCATATCCAGTCATAAGTGAGGCTGGTTGGAAGAATTCCAGGGGAAACAGTTCTACTTAGTCAATCTTGCTCCTTTTCAGAACAGACAGTTACACAAAGCCACATCAGATCATGATTCCATTCCATTCATATGGCATATCCATGAATCTAAGTGTTCTGGGAAAAAAAAGCATTCAGTATCACACATTCTTGTACCGTGGTGAGGTGTGTCTGGCAGTGGTGATTTAATGAAATTTTGTAATCAGTGTTTGTGTCGATGTGTCCTCAAAGTGGAGCCAAAGACACAGAATTAATTGTCTGGTCCCTAACCAGTTTTCAGGAAGGCCTGCAAGGATTTTCCGGCTTTTGTCTCTACATGTGGCTTACCAACACGTGTGCTAAAAGTAATATTACCTTCATTGATAATGTGGACCTTTTTTTTTTTTTTTTTAGCAATCTCAACAGTTGGGGTTCTGCTGCGTTTTATATACAGTAGAACTATTGATACAATTGTAAACCCATCTCCCTTTGCCACCTTTGAGCCCTCCAGATGTGTGGGAACTTATTGAGCTTCTTAAAGAGAGAATCAGAACTCATGTCATCAGTTAATCATAATAGTTTAATGGAAATCTCGGCGTTCTTCGTTTAAAAAAAATGCAAACTTGGAATTGGTTACTTATGATTAATTCTCTGAAATTATAATCCATATAAACTCCATCTTAAATGTGAAACCTACTAGAAGTTTGGAATTGTACAACATACTAGAAATTATTACTTTTTACTATTCATAGTTAGGATAGCTTTTTAAGATATTAACAATCACTTTTAAAGCTCTGCATCGCTTAGCTGCTGACTGCAGTCAGACCTTCAGTGCCTTAGACCATGAAATCAGTTTGAATCAGCTGAGAAGTATCTCCTAAATGTTAAAAAAATAAAGTAAAATCAGAAGACTGAGCCTTTTGCTGAATTCCTTACCTGAGGTCACTAAACGTGCACTCTTTCCTTTCGCTGCATTTAAGACCAAGTTATAGGCTTAATGGTGGATGGTGGAAACTCAGAGAAGCAATCGCTTTCAGCTGGCTCATTGAGAAAGAGGTGAGTGTATACCCTTTGCCTGAATTCCTAAAGAAAATTATCCACTTTGTACAAATTGTGTTTATGGATATATATAAGGCTGTAAAACCGCACACATTTTTTGTTGTAAATTAATGGATTTCATATATATATAAAATATGCAAGCTACATATTCCTTAAATACAATGATCTGGATCAACTGGCATTAAAATTGGATGAATACCAACAATAAAATTATATCCTACATTCTTTTGTCAAAGTTGTATAGTACAAGAATCAAATTCATAGAATGATGATGTATCTTATGTTTTGTTGCTTGAGTGCACTACTTTGTGAAATCACACATATCTTTACATAATGCAATCCAGGTGACAAAACCTAAGTGTTTACATTTAGAAATAACTTGACAAAAGCACCACATTCCCTCCAAACATATAAAGTTGAAACATTTGCATAACAGTATTGCTTTTTCTGAAATTCATTGACTAATTCCACCAATTCTGACATTGTTTTTTCAGTCAAGTACCGCCAGTTTTGTTCCCCTAGCAGTCTTCCCTCCAGCCAGGTTCTCCCTGTGCCTTCTGGCTTTGAGTGTGCCACACTGGCAGTTGCTACTCCCTGAGATTGTTTATGTTTTTTGCAGCTCTTATCGCTGATTTTATGGCAGTCTCAATCCAGCCATGGGGCGTGGCTGTGTGCTCTCCAGCAAAGTGGATCCTGTGCTCTTTCTTGAAAAGGTCATTAGCGTAGCTAGTGTGTTGAAATGGGGTATAGATGGCAAATGCTCCTAGGCTGTAGGGGTCCAGGCCCCATTTCTTCACCACGCCCCCATTGTAGAGGCGCCGGATGCCCTCGCCGTGGATTTTCACCAGGTCATTCAGCACCACCTCCTTCACCCTGTCATCAGACATGCCCTGGAAGAGGGTGGAGTCATCCGAGCAAGTGTAGGAGGCCAGGATTGCGCCCCCAGTGGTGTTGGTGAAGTTGTGGCTGGGATAGTAGATGAAGCGGGACGGCAGGTCCGTGATGCTCTTCCCACCCCTGATGCCTTCCTCCTCCCAGAACCTCACACTGAAGCTCAGCACCACCTTGGTGGAGCTGGCGTAATGCACAGACCGCAGGGCCTCCATCTTTTTGGATGAGAGTGGAGGCTGGAACTCAATGAAGAGGGAAGCTTTAGCTGTGGCTGTGACCAGGGCGTAGTCGACCGTCAGGTTGGTCAAGGCAGCGGAGTTGTGCTGGTCCTGGTAGGACACGGTGACGTGACTTTCCGTCTGACTGATGCGCCTGACCGGGGAGTTGAGGAGTATGGTGCCTTTCAGAGTCTCGTAGAATGATCTTGGCAGATGGTCGAAACCGCCAGTGACCTCATAGTACCTGGAGAGCAAACAAATAATATTCTCCACTGTTCTTCCTGGAAAATCAGGTGTCGGTTGTTAGTGCAATTAAGTTTAACACTGTGAGTGTAACCCTGAGGAAAGGTAACATCTTAAAGTTGACATTTCTATATCCAGGTCTGTGAATGGATAACATAAAATGTGATTGATGCATAATATTGATGTATCAAGCAAATACGTTACATATTGTGAATGTGTATGTTTCCTATTTGCTTGACATTTGGAGAGAGTATCCAGTGATGTGTTTGTACTGACGTAGTATTGTCGTTGATATCGGCCTGGATATGCAGAGATTCTGTCAGCGCTGTGTAGAAGAAACTGTTTTCATTCAGGAGATCGCCAATCATCTGCAGTGCTCCAGGGCTCAGGAGTGCCTCTTTCACCAGGTACTCCTACAGGCGAAAATGAGAGCTGTGTTGGTAAAATGGTAATGGTTTTGATCCACCAAGCTTAGGTGCCCAGTTTAACTGCTGCTGAAATACGATGATGAAACAAGGGGGAAGACCATTGCTTAGAGGTAGAAAAATACTTCTAACCCCTTCTGTATCGCCAATTTAAAAAATATGAAAATGATACACCCAAACTAAAATGCTTACAATTCTAGAACCCTTTTGACTACAGGCATAATATGCTCTTCTGAAAGGTAACCCTTGGGAGTCAGAATTACTCTCAATGTTTCTGAAAGAAAACAAGTTACATGAACTCAAACACAGTGGAAGTTTAGAGATAGAACTTTGAGTTTTAACACTTTCAAACGGTATATTGTGTAACCAGACTGATTGAAAGTTTCACCATTAAAAAACATAATCAATGCAAATAAACTGCGGCCCGAATATGGCCTGGTGTGACTTAAGGGGTTAACTTAGAATTGCTAATGATGATTTATGAGCTGGTCATGCATGTCATAATAGTCACTGTATTAAGTCAACTGCATTGCCCTGCAAAAGCGATGATGTACCTGGTCATAAAGTAATAAAATAATTCCAATCCGTGTTATAGCACAGAAACAACAGACAAAATTATTATTTCCCCCAGAGGAGTAATGCGTCAAATGTTTTACCTTAACAGAGTAGGAGTCATATTTTTCCAAAATTTTTGTGCAGTTATTGCCACTTTTCTTCAAGTCGTCTCTAATCTGTAAACAATTAAATATGTGTTACACAAAAAATGTCACGCTATATTGATTAATTTTCCCCAATATACCAGGATAATGCTAACAGTCATTGTTTTTAATGTGTCTAATACATGCAGAACAACTGTACAACAGGGCTATTCAAATGGCAGTCTGAGGGTCTGATGTGGCCCACCATATTATGTACTCTGGCTCCAGTTAGCACTGAGGTGGGGGGAAAAAAATATTCTTTAGATGCCTCATATGTGCAGATCTGCTTTTGCATACATTATACTATAGACAAATAGTAAGGCAAGTTCTGTTAACACACATTTTCAGTACCACATACTCAGATTGTTCTATACCTCACAGTGGTAATGTTTTTTTTTTTTTTTTACCATTTAGAAAAATAATCTAGCTCCCAGGAAGCAGTTGAAGAGCCATGATGTAAGCTATGTTGTGTGAGCTAAAAGTTGTGTAAGTCGCTCTGGATAAGAGCGTCTGCAAAATGCCTGTTAAGCTATGGTTTTCTCCATGAAGAAACTCACCTTCCACAAAGCAATGCTGAAGAGCTCACTGGCTGACTTCCCACGCTCCCACTCTTTCAGAGGGTAGTTCAGTGCATCAGGGTTATTTTTCACTTTGTACGTCTTCATTAACGTGCCATTAATGAGATAATATGTGTTGATGTCGTCCTGGATAAAAGGGTTCAGTTGGACGCCCATCTTTTGAGTGAAGTTCAGCAGGATTCTACAAAATTCATTGGTTTTTGCTTAGTCTCCCCAGTAATTTTGTTTTCATATAAAATATGTATACCATTATTTTACTCATGTATAGCTACATTATCCTACATGTACACTTCTCCTTCGTCAGAAAGTAGCCTATATGCTACCCAGGAGGGCATGTTTGTTTGAGAAGAAACCTCAAGCTGAACTTTGGCTGAGCTAAAATTGAGGCAGAACATTCAATCACTTGACATAATGGGTTATGCTACCTGTGAAAGCTGGGTATCCTCATAGCACCGAACTCAGCATACCAGCCTCCCCACTTATCCCTGTACGTCTCCACTCTCCCGCCGATACGCCCGCTGGCTTCAACTATCGTCACCTTAGAATCAAACCAAAGCAGTTCGCGTTACCTTCATCGTTTAGTCAGTACATTCTCGTTAAAGCGGGTCCGTTAAGAACTCCGACTTCGTGAGATGAAAAGGTACCTTATGACCCGCCCCTTCCAAGAAGTGAGCGGCCGTCAGACCTGCGATGCCTCCGCCGACTATAGCGATGTGGCGTGGTGTCTTTGCATGGGGAAGACCTCTCTGCACAATATTAAGAATCTCATTGTAGTCTTTATCGATCAGGCACTTGAAAAGGGGGTCGTCGATGTCCGCTTTCGCCCTCAGAGCCACGACCAGCATGGCAGCAATCGTTACTACAAGAAAAAAAGACAATACTTGCTATGTAGGTGTTATTTAGTAGTTAGCCTATCATATTTGTAATGAGCACTATGTATTGTGTAAGTATAAACTGATTAGCTTCTCGTTGGAATGAGGTAGTGTTATTATTTATTTTTATATCAGTAACACTAAGAAATGTTATCTTTAATGGGCTGTAATCACTTTTCCAATAAAGGGACGAACATATTTCAGGGAAATTACACGACTAGTGGTTATAACATTAAGGATGTCACTCATTTCCTCCCGATAAGGCTGTTCATTAAAAATTCCAAGGGACTTTCTGGATCACGGGTTAAGTCAGACACGTCATGTAGCCTACTACACAGTAAAATGTCCAGTGTTGATTCAACTCCAAAAGTGTTAATTCAACTCTTAACAGATAACATTTGATCTCACTCTGGAATGTGGGGCCAAATGTTATCTGTTAAGAGTTTAAGTGACACTGGTAGAGTTGAATTAACACTGGACATTTTACTGCGCAGTCTTCTTAAACTATCAATAGCCTTAAACAAAGGTTATTCCTCCCGCTTTACATAAATTAATCAATCCAAAGCAACAAACGAATCAAAACAGTTACAACCTTATAATAATAATTCACATAGTTTTTTATGTGATCTATTTAAAATAACGTTTAAAAATAACTCATCTACTCCGCTGCATGACTCATGGACACATGCGCTGACTTCTGAATCCAGACGTTCTGCGCCTTGGTTTAATTCTGACTAAAACTAATCGTAGGAAAAAGAAACTCAAACTCGAAATCGAAACCGAGGAATGTTTGGAGAATACAGTGGATCCGCTTAGGCTGTATCTCAATCTGACATCACAGAAAAAAGATACTCATTTATTTTATAACGTAGTCTATAGTCTACAATCTAAAACAGAATCGCCCTACGACTTATTGGACCACAATTTCCTATAAAATCATACAGAAGACCCTCAAAAACTTTTGAATTAGTAAGTAGCCTACCATTAGCCTGTCATTTGACCAATTATAGTTATGTGGGCTACCGGCGCGTAGGCTATTTGGAATGACTTACCTGGGATAGATTGTAACCAACAAACCAAATATGCCATGAAATCTGCTTGTATAAACACAACTATTTTTCAGTAGGCTATTTAGTTGTCCTTGGAACTATATTTTGATGAAGCTGTGGTATAACGCGTTACCCCAGGCAGTCAATCCTTAAATAGCCTAATTGATGGATGAATGCGTGGAATCACAGACATACCGAAGACTTTTCTGTTAAGAATAAAATACTTTCCCACACAAGCTTAAGGGTCAGCCTGACTGAACTGATTAGATTAGCGAGGTTCAACCATAAAAACCCCATCATAGTATTATCACATGGACAAAACAGGTGTGAAGCCGTGCTTTATTTGTTGTCTATATTTATTTAGAACTGATTCGATATTGGCTGTCTGTGCTCGTGTAATTAAGGAATAAAATGGTGAAACGCTAATAAGAATAAGAATAAGAATAAGAATAAGAATAAGACTAATACATTTCACAAAAAAAGCATCGATCGGCTATATTAGGAGCTATAACATATGTAGGCTATTACGCTTAATTCTGGTAAATTTTACAGCATGTTGCTGTAGGTTACTTACGGAGAGTGGTCTTGGCCATGTTCATGGAGCTCTTGTACAATGAATCCGGAATCGCCATCCTCCTTTTTATGCCTCCTTTCGATGATAGCAATCACGAGCCCCGGCACAATTTGAAACTAAGCAAGGTACTTCCCGGTTTAGAACAAATAGCGTATTCAGCAATACCATATGTCGGAATTTTCTTTATCTCCTCGTTCATAAGAAGCGAACTCTGACAGCTTCTATCACTGTCCATGTTCGTTAATTTGTTATCCATTATGTTTTCATACATTAATGTTAACGGATTTTTTTTGGAATATGACCTCCATCGTTCTAAGGACAGCTGGTCTGATGACAGATCTCTCTTGTCTTTAATATATTTTAAATCACATCCAACAAGTTGTCAAGGCTATTCAGTGTATTATTATAGTGTTCAAAGTATGTGAATGTGTGCATGTGTGTTTAATATTTATTTGTGTTTCAACAAAATTTATAATGACCTGTTTTCTACAGTTTGCATGTTAATTTGAAAAAACTCAATACGTTTTTTAAAATGAAAACTGAGAAAAAGGTTTTGGTTAGACATGCTAACATGTCTCTAGGATGTGTGCACTCAGTGAAATTCCCAGGTCCATTACACAATGATATGAATATATTATTCACGGGCCTGGGACAATAGTATTTAGCAGAAGTTCACAGAGTATTGCCTCCTCCTCTCAGTGCCCATGACAATGTACCTTATCCCAGCCACCCCCCCCCCCCCCCCCCCCCCCCCCATCCCCCTCGAGCAAGACATTTTTTAAAGTGTTCATCTTTGAACATCCAATCCTGCTTCCACCATCAGGGACCTATTTTACAGATGTGTTCAGTACATTCACAAGTACTTTGATTATATACACAATATGGATGTTCAGGAAAGTGATCTATTGTGGGATTCATGTTGTAATGAGGAATTGAGAGACTTCCACAAAAATGTATTGCACACACTGTAAATTCCTCTGGTTTACTGGAGAGTCCAATCTGAATTCTGTTTACCAAGGCATGCTTATCCCCTAAAGTGTGCTATAATATGCACTGTAATGATTTCAGTTATTCTTTAGGGAGTCCAAGCCAGCCTCCTACACAGTTCTTACTGTATTATGTCTGGAGCTGCTGTCATAGCTGTCAATTAACTGCTGTGCCTCCAGTGCTAGACAGTGAGCGCTATGGATGAAGCCATCCATTGGGAGCACTGTAGACTTACCTTTAATTCAGCCCTTGGCAGATAGTTGTTAACAGTAAAAGAAGCTCAGCCAGTCCCGGATCTAGACTTCTCAGATTGGGGGGGGGGGGGGGGGGGGGGGGGCAATTAGAAATTTGGGGTGGGCACCTTTTCACCTTGTTGAGCTGTTTTCCTAGTTTTAATGCACAACTGATGTGTCTGTTCTTAAACATTACCACTCTACATACAGTTGCATGCAAAATTACTCAAAATTATTTGCACATGAGGAATAGGCTAAGATTTTAATAGAGAAGTATCAGAGGTGTGAGCACTAGCACTTACTTGAGCCTCAAAATACTGACTTCTAGGGGTAGAAAAATTTAGCACATGGACATTTTCATATTTCAGGTGGACCTTGGACAATGAGTCGGAGCCGCAATGTCAAGGCCAAGAGGCGCCACCTCCCACCCCAGTGACCATAGACTGTAGCCCCTACTGTAGCTTAGTCCTCTGCAGTAATCAGGAAGTGACGCAAATTGTACCTCATTGTATCACAACAAATGTTATAACAGTGCCCAAATGACACAATAAATCATGAAATCGGCCCATGGACAGTCATAACACAAATAAAATACACATATTGTGACTATTTGTTCTTGTGAGAAAAAATTATTGACTTTGTATTTTGACCGCATTTGTACCACAGACTTACATGGAAACGGGATATGGAAACACCTATACTGGACTCAACCGTAGTGGCGCTAGTGAGCAACGTCTCTCAACAAGACCAGGAAGTGAGCTTCAAAAACGAAGTCTGGTTTTACACCCAGGTGTTACGTTCGATGTATGCACTGAGGGGCCTGGGGGCCCTAATGGTCAATTCACACTGTAAGCACCCGGGGGCCCTAGTGGTCAGCTCACGCTTTAAGCACTGAGGGCCCTCACACTGTAAGCGCTGAGGGGCCCAGGGGCCCTAGTGGTCAGCTTACGTTTTAAACACCAAGGGGTCTGGGGGCCGTCACATTGTAAGCACTGAGGGGTCTGGGGGGCCCTAGTGGTGAACTCACATTTTAAACACCAAGGGGCCCGTGGGCCCTTACATTGTAAGCGCTGAGGGGTCTGGGGAGCCCTAGTGGTTAGCTCATGCTATAAGCACCCAGGGGCCTAGTGGTCAGCTTGCGCTGTGTGCACTGAGGGCCCTGGCATTCAACTTCCTTCGGAAGTCTTGGGCTACGCACCGTGCGTGGCCTGAGGCTTGGAGGCCCCCTGGCAGTCCGAGGCCCCGGGGCACTGGCCCCACTGGCCCTGATATCAATGTTAGCAAACTGCCAAATGTTAAATACTGTTCTAGTGTGCTTGCTAGCTAACAGTAACGTTAGCTAGCTAGCTAGCTAGCTAGCTATTTATCTAGTAAACTAAACCAATACCAGCAAAGATCCTTATTCAACACAACACTACAACAAACTACAGCAACAATAAATTAGAAATTAAATTTGAACAAGAATAAGCTTTAATAAGAATGAGCTAATATTCCTCCTCCACTGTCACAGGTGACTACAAATGCCCCGCAGAATATCGGAGTTAAGGCATCTCTGTTGTTTATTGTTTATACTGTTGGAGGTAAGAGTGGTTGTCTGACAGTCGGAGGGTTACCGGTTCGATCCCCCGCCCTGGGCGTGTCGAAGTGTCCCTGAGCAAGACACTTAACCCCTAATTGCTCCCAACGAGCTGATTGGTACCTTGCATGGCAGCCTTTCACCGTTGGTGTATGAAAGGGAGAATGAGTGGCATCAATTGTAAAGCGCTTTAGATAAAAGTGCTTTATAAATGCAGTCCATTTACCATTTACCATTTTGTTCTGTCCAACCAGCAAATCAGAAATCAGGAAATTCTGACGGGGCGAATGAAATAAAAGTGATTGGCAGATTCAAATGGCGCAGAATAAAGTTGACCAATTGGGTGGGCACAGCAGAAATTTGCCCACTTCTAGATCCGGCCCTGCACCACACTCCAGAAAAGAACTGCTTTGTCTCAGTGTTTCAGTGGCAGTTAGTGCAAGTGTTTGTGGGGGGAAAAGGTTAGAACCATTCAGATAAATTAGATTAGAAATTAGAAACTTAATTGTTGACTCATTTCTTCATTTTTATGGGAATAGCACAGTATTATGGACAATATAATACCAGTATCGTTGGCTCTACAAATGCAATATTTCCTGAGAAACAGGTGAACCGTTCCAGATGCCACATAGGTAAGCCACACCCAAAGTTTTGCATTGTTTGCTCAACTGCAAGGCTCTGGGCTTTCTACAAAAAAATAAATCAATTAATTACTGCCAGAACAAACTTTGTGACAATGCACTTGTAAATATGTGGTATAAAAAGAATTACAAATTAAAAATACTTTACTTTATATATTTCAGGTTTTAGTGTGATAGATCTTTTAATGGAAAATACATGCTGGCATTTTCCCCTACCCCCATCCACAATGCATATTCTTTCATTTTCAATCTGAATCTTAAATACTACTGTACCAGTTGAAGCCTGCAATGATCAAGATGGTATTCAAATCGTGCAAGATCATAAAAATTATTGCTGATCAACATTAATTATTGCTGATTATTGCTGATGGGGGTAGGCATTTTCCCCTACCCCCATCCGCAATGCATATTCTTCCACTTTCAATCTGAATCTTAAATACCACTGTACCAGTTGAAGCCGGCAATGACCAAGATGGTATTCAAATCGTGCAAGATCATAAAAATTATTGCTGGTCAACAGCCTGGCGGTATGCAAGTACAGCAGCTAAAAGCACTGCTCACTGAAATGGAGCTAGAACAGCTGAGGCTGAGGAGATGGACCATGCCTCGAACACTGCACTTCTGCTTATCCCCTATAAGAAACCTTTCTGCCCACCACACCTGTTCTTTATTTCTCATTTATGTGCTCTACCCTCCTACCCCTCTCTCCCTGTATATCTCTGTTTTTCTCCATCTCCAGTAGGCCCACATATGCAAGCATCTGAAACACTATGCAACGGTATCTACTTCCTTCAATGATTGGGCAATGGCCTGAGTCTCATAATTCTTGAGTTTATGAATAAACTTTGGTGTGATTGCTTCAGGCAATATTTCAAATATCCTGCATCAAGTGTAAAGTTTAGGAGCTCTGGAATACACTGTAGGACAATTAGTGTAGATGTATTCATTAGCAGTGGTAAGGTAAACAAGGTATATTAATGAACATGTTTACACTATTACAATCTTTTGCCCCCGGCTTTGCTAGCAACAACGGTGTTATTTTTTTTTTTTTTTACATATGACCATTTTATGTTCTTCATGTCTGTCCACATCAGTTTTTTCCCCTCAGGTGAGAATGCACTGCTTGAGTACAGTCTAATACAGTACTTGAGTACATGCTATACAGGCTCATTATTGCCGACATGGCCAATGTGCACAGAGCTTGATTGACAAAGCCTGTGTTCACTTAACAAGTGGATTAGCACCTTTGCGATATCGGTCAAGCCTGAATTGTGGTTGTTAGGCTTTCTGAAGCCAGCTATCGTACAGAAACCCTGGGTATGTTATGATTTTTTCGTAGCATACCCCCAGGAGCTCTCCACTGCTGTGAACTCAGAGAGGGTCATTTTTGATCCTGAGGACAACAGCAGGGTTAAATGAACTCTTAAAAGTGTACATATGGCCCATACTGGACTCACATAAACTCGGTTAGAGTTGAATGAATGCTGGAAATTTTACTGTGTACCTGAATTTATTTATTTATTTATTTATTTGTTTGTTTGTTATCATTTAAAAAAAAATATTATTTCTAATTTAAAGTGAAACTAAATTCCCTTTATTCAGCATTTTAGAGTGAAGTCCATATTTTTGTATTGTCTTTATCACATAATTCATAAAAAGTAAACTCATAAGTAAAAGCATATGACAGTATCTATCACTGAGAATGTTTGTTAATTCCTTAATCATTATTTTTTCATTCATTATTTTTATGGATTATGATCTACATTATTCTAACGAGTGTTTTCTGGTGACTGAGCTCTCTTCCCTTTCATATATTTTCAGTTACATCCCATAAGTTGTTAAGACTATTCAGCGTATTATATATAGTGTTTAAAGTATGTGTGTGTGTGCATGTGTGTTTAATATTTACTCTGCTCTGCTTCGGGTGTAACTCAGACCCAAGCCGCTCTTATTGCTGCAGCATCCTCTCATCGCTTCTGGGGGCCATTTCCCAGGCAAGCATGCAGAGCTGGGGCATTTGCTCTTGCCCTGCAGAGAGTTTGAGGAGACCACTGCAGCCACATCCTGCACCCACTGTTTCATATGCATAAACCACCCAGAAGCTCTTACTCTCACTTTCCCATGGGGAGATCTTTGTGTAGGCATTCAAATCGCAGATGGCAGAAAGTCAGGTCACAATAAAATTTCAAAAACAGGTTCTGTCTTTTCAGGTGTTTTCTTAATTCCCTCTGTGCTTCCTGAGGTATGCTTGTATATAATCCCAATTTTTTAAAACCGGTTTCTCCCTGTCATATCCCTTGTGTTTCTCATGTTTTGTGTTTGCCTCACGTATCTTGTCTTTTCTCACACAATCTTTGTTCTCCGTTGCAGTGTAGGGGGACTCTCGCCCTCAGCCCCGGCATCTAGACTAATATGACTTACCTGCACTCTCCGCATTCCGCACGCTTCCTCTCCTGCATTTATTCTCGGCTCACCCACAGATCTTCGCCAGATCATTGTCTCAGCCCGTCTGATACTCCACGTCGGCTTCACGAAATTAGTCCGAAATAATCCTGTGCTTTTCTGTTCTTGTTCTCAGATCCGTGTACCTGCCTGCTTCCCCTTCACTGCCAGTTACGGATATATAGATTATGGATTTTCAGGAAAGAATTCAAATGAAACAAAAAGTTCTCTCTTGTGAGATTCATGTGATAATAAGAAACTGAGAGACTTCCACAAAAATGTATTACACACATTGTAAATTTCTCTGGTTTACTGGAAAGTCCAATCTGAATTCTGCTTACCAGGGCATGCTTATCCCCAAGTGTGTACTATAATATGCACTCTAATGATTTCAGTTCTTCTTTCATTCTTTAAACATTTTTATTTATTTATTTTGATTGATTTACCTGATTTTGATCTCTAAGATTTGAATATTCTCTTGGCAACTGGGTACTCACGGCAGGCTTCAACTTGTATTGGGGTTTTTAAGATTCAGACTGAAAGTGAAAGAATATGCATTGTGTGTGTGTGTGTGTGTGTGTGTGTGTGGCATGCTATGCCAGCGTGTATTTTCCGTTAATGGAAAATACATGCTGGCATACCGTACCACACACATGCAATGCATATTTTTTTCACTTTCAGTCCTAATCTTAGCAACAGGTTGTAGCCTTCACAGTTGACATCAGGGATTACAAGCAAGAGGTGATCAGAAGTTTGTGAACAGAAGAAACATGAGGCATGACTTACTTTCTGACCCCTGGACCTTCCACCTCCAATGTGGGGACCGAGGTGTGGACCCAAGTGCAGGCACCCAAAAGCAGGAACCAGCATAAATAGAGAAAAAGTGATTTAACAAAAATATGGATAGGTATAAAAACAAACATGGGTACAAGGATACCTAAAAATAATTGGAACTAGAGACTAGAGCAGGGGTAGCCAATCTTATCCAAAATGGGCTAGTGTGGGTGCTAGTTTTTGTTTTAGCCCAGCACTACAACAACTCATTCAGCTAATCACGGTTTTCGATTTAGACCTTGGTACATAGAATCAGGAGTCTTATGGGCCTAAACAAAAACCTGCATCCACACTGGCCCTTTTCGGATAAGATTGGACTCCCTGAGACCAGGGGCTGGTTGCCTTTGGTGGCAAACAGAAATCATTACATTCTTAACTTCCTTTTGCACCTATTTTATTTGTGGGGTTTGCCTTCATTGTTTCCCACAAATGATTGTTAGGCTAGAAGAAACATTTCACTCATTATAATTTTGTATAGATTGCTTCTTATAATATAAGATATTAAACAATTAATGCAAAATAGTAAAGAATCTAATTCTGCTCTTTGAAAGAAATATTCATGCTTTGAATAATAACACAATGTCTTGGATTTCTATCTTGTTTACCCACTAAGCTCTTTGGAATTTCATCCATCCATTATCTATGCCCACTTATCCTGAGCAGGGTCACAGGGGATGCTTTAGCCTATCCCAGTGTGTACTGGGTGAGCGGCAGGAATATACCCTGGACAGGCCACCAATCTATCGCAGAGCACACACACCATTCACTCACACCTATGGGCAATTTTGAGTCTCTAATCAGCCCACCTGCATGTCTTTGGACTGTGGGAGGAAACCCACACGGACACAGGGAGACACATGCAAACTCCACACAGAAAGGCCCCAAGCCGAGATTCGAACCCACAACCTTCTTGCAGTGAGGCAAAAGTTTTACCCACTGCACCATCATGCCGCCTTCTTTGGAATTCCATTCAATAAATATATTTTTTTCATCCGTCACAGGTGGCATGTAATATTCTCATTTACAGTTTCATCACTTATATTTATGATTTATGTTATATATTGCATTATATTACAATCACTTGGAAGACACTCTTATCCAGAGCGATGAACACCCACTATAGGCCTAAAATATATTTCGATTAGCTTTTGAATGACAAGTACAATATTTTTTCACTTTATCTTTTTTCTATTTTACATTAATCAGTTCCCGTGCCTTTGTGCTATGGTCTTGTTTTGTGTCTCGCCCGTTTTCCACTCGTGCACAAAAGGATTGAGCTAGTGCAGCCCTCACTTATTCTACCACTGATTGGTCATTCAGCGCTCGAATGGAAAACAGGTGAGACGTGGAAACAGGTGGAGGAGAATGGAAAACAGGTGGTGTTTCCAAGGAAACCCAGACAGATGATTTGCTTGCACTACCATGACAAAGCCATTGCATTATTGCACTCAATAGAGGATAATTATTCATTGTAACTCTGTATTTATCCATTATATATTTATAAGTGTTCAGGTTTTTTATTGTCCAATATCTGTTATGTCACCTCACTTTGAGATATGCCAACCAAGGTGACAATTCTCCTATTTGAAAGAAAAGGAGGGTATTTTGTATATTAAGACATATTTGTGTACTCAGGACTTCAGAACATTCTCTTTCTGTTTCTATCAGTGAAACTTGAGGTGATCTCACTTTACAGAAATAAGAAGAATACTAATGATTGCTATTAAGCAAAAACAAATAGTTTCATTGCTTTCTTTTGAGTAAATATTTTACTCCTAGCAAATTTTTAAAATCTACTAATTTGGTATATCCAGTCATATTTCTAATTGCACAAGGACTGGGGCGTATGCATAGCAGACCCTGTGTGGTGTCCATTTCCTATCAGCGCCCACGCTAGGGGATTATTGCTTTTATACCAGCTGTGGCCCAGCTTGAAGATGTAGTAGTTTCCCTGTCAGCTCTAAAAACACTAACTGCACAAAGTCTGCTCTGCGCCAGGCATAACTCAGACCCAAGCTGCTCTTATTGCTGCAGCATCCTCTCATCGCTTATGGGGGCCATTTCCCAGGCAAGCATGCAGGGCTGGGGCATTTGCTCTTGCCCTGCAGAGAGTTTGAGGAGACCACTGCAGCCACATCCTGAACCCAGTGTTTCATCTGCATAAACCACCCAGAAGCTCTTACTCTCACTTTCCCATGGGGAGATAACTGCAATGGCATTCAAATGGCAGAAAGCCAGGTCACAATACATTTCCAAAAACAGGTTGTCTTTTCAGGTGTTTCTTAATTCCCTCTGTGCTTCCTGAGGTATGCTTGTATATAATCCTGATTTGTTTACCTGTTTCTCTGAAATCATATGCAATGTGTTTTGCTGCATTTTAACAGCTCATTATTTTACCTTGTTTGATACCGTATGGATTCATGCGTTCACTGCAAGTCCATCAAGTGTTGAGAATGGAGATCTCCCGACACATCACTGAATGCATATTCTGTGGAAATGAGCAGAACTCTCAATGCAGAATTTAAAATGCAATATATAAACCACAAATCGTTCACAAAACTATAGCAGGAGTTCTCAGACCAGGGGAGTATTTCACGAAACAGGATTACTGAGTTAGCTGGATAACTGCACTGAGTAAAACCTGGAACAGCTCTTTTTTAGTTCAGTCTATGTTCCAGATTTGGGGTTTCTGGGTTTTACTCAGTCCCAGCTAACTCAGTAGTCCTGCTTTGTAAAACACCCCCCTGATCCAAGAGAATATCTCTGTGTGCTGATTTTTTTCAAAGTTTGTGCTTTGGAGATGCTGTCACTTCATTGTCTCTGCACACCCCCCCTCCCCCTCCCCCTCCCCCTCCCCCTCCCCAACTGTGCAGTAAAACCTGCTATAACCAGCTAAAACACCAAAGTCTATAACAAATAGTCATAAATTACCAAGAGCACACCCAAATAAACTAATAAGACTGGAGTACCCTCGCGTGGTTGTGTTGTGTGTGCCATTAAAAACCCAAAATGGACACCGGGACTCTCGTGTATTCTTACAGATACCCCATTGTGACGAAGGAGATATCGCTACCCGGCAAGCCTGTCAGCTCTTTTCATTCGTGATTTAACTTATTAAAATGTGTTCTAATTTACACAAATATCGGCTAGACTTTTAAAATAATACTGGTTTTGTTGGTTATCATTTGCTTTGCCTCTGAACTGTTCATTATCCACAAACGCTTTAGATTCACTGGCCAGGTGCCGACTATTTAGGACTGATATCTGGTTTATCAATTAATCAATCCAAAACGTAATGTATTTCAAAAGCGATCATTTGTGCTACAACACATTAGAGAATAGAAACATTAATTATCTCTTCTGATAAGTGATCCGAATTATTACAAGTACTTAAATGAATATGCAATATTCATGGATTGTTCTGTCTAATTGAGAAAAGAAATGTGACATCAAAAGGTAAACTATTTGTCATTCAGATAGTAGAAGTGACTTATTGAAACCAATGAACAGCTTTTTATACACCAGGAATTAGGCTATAATTTAGATTGGAAGAAAAAAACAGCATTACAAAAAAATTCTCCAGGTAAGGTAAAATAGAAATCGTCAAACGTAAATGTTAGCTACATTTAAGATATTTTGCTCATCTAAAATCCGATCACCAAGATTCATGACTGACCTAAATTAATTTCTGCACTAGATCCACACATTTCTAATCTAGATCCACGATTCAGACTCTCGTCTAGTGGAGCTATTTTATTTATTCAATTAGTCCAATTGAAATAACGGGTGGGATTAATTTCCGTCCAGTGTGCTAGTTGAGGACGACAATAAATAGCCGCCTACACCTCAGTTCAGAGCATCAGTTGAACGTTCATCTTGTGATAACAACAATTGGAGCAGAACGGTTTTTGCGAAGGCGTTTGTGACAGTTTTCTAATATGTCTGGAAGAGGAAAAACAGGAGGAAAAGCGCGTACAAAGACCAAGACACGTAGTTCGCGAGCTGGCCTGCAGTTTCCTGTTGGTCGTATTTATCGGCTTTTGCGAAAGGGGAACTATGCAGAGCGAATTGGCGCTGGAGCTCCGGTGTATTTGGCCTCTGTACTGGAATATCTTGTCGCTGAAGTGTTAGAATTGGCCGGAAACGCAGCCCGCGACAACAAAAAGGCCCGTATAATGCCCCGTCATTTGCAACTTGCCGTTCGCAACGACGAAGAGCTTAACAAACTCTTCGGTGGCGTGGTCATCGCTCAGGGTGGTGTCTTGCCGAACATACAGGCCGTACTTCTCCCCAAGAAGACCAGCCAGGGTGCTGTAGGGGCTGGGAAGGCGAAGTCTGTGGATTCCCAGGAATATTAAATTATCACTTCTCTAAACCCAAAGGCCCTTTTAAGGGCCACACATGGCTCCTTTTAAAAAGCAGTTCCAACTTTGGTGATCCTTCAGTTGCCTTGGCAGGTTCTTGTAAGCCTTCTAGGTCTTTAGCAGTTTAGAAGCTAGCAGCTAAAAATTGGCAAAACTAAACCTGGACTGATGTAGTGGTCATGCTTTGAACTGATGGAAGAAGTTGCTGAATAAAGTTTTTCTGAGTTATGTAATTGGGTCTGAGGCTAAGGCCAATAAGATTACAAGTCTTTTTAATATGAACTGGCAAGTTTTGTAGTCCTTCTCAATTTGTGTGTTTATGACTGCTGCAAATTTCAAAATGTAAGCAAGTACCAGGGAATATTTTTGCTATAGGGCCTGTGATTACAAAAGTTGCTTGAGCTGCACTAGGCCTACTAGCTTTGGCCCATAACTAACCTCATGGCTTAATATTTTTAGGAACATGGACAATTTATGCAAATGTCAACTGAATGTTCACATGGCTATATTGCTTAAGGTCTTCCTTTAGTTTTAATTGCTTTTAATCATGGGATAGTCCATGTGATGTAAAGCTCATTCTTGTATAGGCACAACATGATTGAAAATGTACGTACTTTACAGATACCTGAGATGGGAATGGGAGCTCTAGTTGCAGCTTCTCCTCTAAAGAGACATGGAGGCTGTGGCCAGTCAAAAATGGAATTTGGTTTCCTGGACTGTGTGGAATGAACTGGGATTTGTTCAGGGCATGTGTGGACCAAAAGGTGGTGGCCACTTTATGGCAGGAGGGCATCCATCTTGTTACAGCACATGTTTGCCACAGGCACACACAGCAGTGCTGGTGTGAGGTAGGGTTTCTGACCGGAGTAGTTCCAATGAATGATGTGAAACTAATGTAGTAGAGTAATATAATCCAACTCACTTTCAGGACAGTAACATGTATACTGACCCACAGGATGTAACCATATATAGCGTGTATACTGGCCCACAGAGTTTTAAAATTTATAACGTGTATACTGCCCCAAATGATTTGGTAATTTAAAATGACTGGCTACTGGTTGGATCTATGCAATTGGAAAATTGTCAGGCGAGCTTTTCTCTGATTCAGCAATAAAACTTGAAACAAATGCTTTTATTTTGAATTTTGGCGCTGTAAAGGTGACAGGAAGTGCTTGTTGGAGGTTTATTTTGGCTAGCTTTTCACTCGTGATGGAGGAAAGAGAGATGGGTAGATACATTTGCTCATTCGTGACAAAATTACCTTGATCATAATCGGACAGGGGCAATTTAAGGTGAACGCTTCTCAAAAATTGAGGTAAACTCACTAGCCACGTATCCTACATTGGTTTACCGATAGGCCTGTGTGGTAGTTAGGATTTGGAGCCAGATTAGGTTCAACCTCACACTGCAAGCAAACCTAATGTTATCTGGCTAGCCAGATGAAATTCATCGAATACGATTCATTATGAAATTGATTCCAAACTTAATATTCTGAATTTATAAACGCCAAACATGTTTAAGTAAGCCCGATATGGTTAGCTAACATTTGTAACTCAGAAATGTCTTTTAGTTGTCTAAATTAGACGGCAATACAATGTATTCTACCACGGTACGTGTTTAAGGAAATCGGTTAATACTTCTATTCGATAAGGATGAAGTTACAAAGAACGAAATCATGCACCGAACCTAAAACGATCTAAATGAACGTACTTGTTAATTAGCCGCCTAAATAAATAAAGCAGGGTAAATTGCATGCCATTTCGTTTGACTAACAGTTCTCGCATTCACAGGTACATGTCTGAAGAGAGCAATGTCTCGCCCTGAGATTACAGGTCCAAGTGCTTGGGCTTTTTCTCTGGGCCAGAGGAGTCTGCTAGGCGTTGGCGCTGTTCTGGCATGGATGGTTCTTTTTCATTTGCTGGTGAATGTGTGGCTGCTGTGCGTGTTCACTAGCCTGCTGGTGGTGCTGGGAGGCTGGCTGGGTTCTCAAGCCGTTCTGGACTCCAATAGTGTCATTCACCTCGAGCGCTTTGTCACGCTGGAGCGGGTGCGCAACTCCCCTGAAAGCGAGCTGCAACTGGAACAGGAGCTCCGGCGCACTGTGCGCAAGATTACCCGCGACTTTGTCTCCTCTTGGTACCGCACCGTGTCTACAGAGCCTGAGTTCGTGGTAGAAGCACACGATGCCATGCTAGCCATGGCGATGGAGCTGAATAGGAGGGCTAGGAATGTGGAAAGGAAGGCCCTGACACAGAGGGTACTGGACCTGTTTGGTGGCCACCTGCAGATTTTCTTGCAGGTGCAAGAGATGGTGGGGCAGCCAGGTGCAGAAGACTGCCGCCCTTCAGAGTCTGGTGTGTGGAATGTGTACCGCACAGTAACCGCGCCTCACCCAGCTCTCCAGAGCCCTGCTGCGGACGTGAAGTACGCCCGGGCTGTCGTTGACCTTCTCTTACATGTGCTGGTTCCGCCCCCTCACCTGGAGACACGAACAGGCCGGTTTGTAGTGGGAGAGCTCATCACCTGTAACGTGCTCCTGCCCCTCCTCAGCAAGATCTCTGATCCCGACTGGCTCAACCTGCTGATTGTCAACATCTTCTCCAAGTCTGGCAGGCCGGACACGGAAATGGCGGAGGCGCCCACAGGATGGGACAAGCCCCTGCCTGTCTCTGACCCCGTCACTCCGATGCCCCCAGCCACTGCACCGAATGGGAGGGTTGGATCTGTTCCCACGCCCTCGCCCACACCCGAGCTCTCTGTGTACGATGTAGTCGATGCTGCAGAGCAGTTTGGTCAGCAGAACATGGAGGAAGAGGAGGTGGAGGAGGAGGAGGAGGTGGAGCCCAGGCAGGAGGTTGGGTCCAGCCAGTTCCCTTTGGGAAAGTGTGCTGAAATTCCTGCCGACTTTCTGAGGCCCACCAAATTCAACCCTTTTTACCAAGAGACAGACTCTGACTTGGAGTCTCCTTCCTCAGATTTTAAGAGGAGCTCTATGGAGTCACTGGTTCTGATTGGGCAAGAAGAGGTGCTGTCAGACCGGCTGAGGGATTGTGCCACGCCCACAGACATCAGCAGCGTGGGGGACCTGGAGGATGAGCAGGGTTACGTGGCTTTAGGAGAGGCCCCCTGTCCTCAGGTGCTGGTATCGGAGGGATTGACAGGCCCTGATTTGGGCAAGGAGGTGGAGGGAGAGCGGGGCGAGTGGACAGGCAGGGGTAACCCTAATGAGCTCTCTGTGACCGCTCCCCTGCTGACGTCCTCCCCCAGTGCAGGGGGCGTGCCTCTCTCCCCCTTCAGCTTTGAGCCACTCAGCAGCCCTGAGGGGCCAGTCATCATACAGAACCTTCGCATCACTGGCACCATCACTGCCAAAGAGCACCGTGGCACTGGCTCCCACCCCTACACCCTCTACACAATTAAGGTACACCCGCTCCCACCCCTACACCCTCTACACGATTAAGGTACACCCGCTCCTACCCCTATACCCTCTACACGATTAATATACTCTTGCACCCCTACAAGGTATGCCTATAGTTGGTTGACAGTCCTGCTGCTCCAAACGTGGTCAGTGTTGGTTGCGTGGTGTACTGGTTTTTGTTTTCACCTTAAAATCAGCAACCAGTTAAACCCATAAACGAGGTGAGGTCAGTTACCTAATCAGCTGCTTATTTAGATGCTGAGTAACCAGGAACACCAGAACACTTTGCATGTGTTCAGTGCCCCATTTTGTCACTGCTCTGCACCTTGGTATGTAGGTATGAAGGTATGTCTGCTGCCAATGCTAGTATCTCATGTTTTATGTAGGGTGCTAATGTCATAGGTACATGTATATGTATATGTGTGTACATGTGTCCAGTATGAAACTGCGGTGGACAGTGAGAATCCCGGCTCTCTCCAGCCAGTGGCCTATCACATGGTAAACCGTCGCTACAGCGAGTTCCTCAATCTGCAGACCCGACTGGAGGAGAAACCAGACCTGCGCAAAATTCTCAAAAGTAAGATACCACCCCCCCCCCCCCTCCCCGCAACAGTCTGTAATTATTTAATAAATTACACTATCCTGTCTTCCTCTCCCTTTAACCACCCCCGTAAACTACATTTTAGATGTGAAAGGGCCAAAGAAGATCTTTCCTGACCTTCCATTTGGAAACATGGACAGTGACAAAGTTGAAGCTAGAAAAGCCTTGCTTGAAACATTTCTCAAGGTATTGACCTGCACTTTTATCGAGTTACATAGTTGAACACATTGAGATCTGGCCATGTTCTCTTTATTAGATGTTGACACTTCACTATAACACTATTCCTGGGGAAGAGCAGTCCTGCGTGGTATTTGTGTGCAGGTGGCTGTCTCAGTTTAATAATCTGGGGCAGGTAGGCTAGGCTAATAAAGCTATGTAGAGCTTAACTGAATAATTTTGAGGTGTGTGCATTTCTTACAGCTCCTTTGTAAAGATATGAACTGCAAATGCAGGATGGACTTTTTGTATGTTGGTATTTTATTTGGACATGACTGTCCTGAAAATCCCACCATTTTCACTGCACTCTTGTGAACACAACCTGGTAGCCTATTCTGGGATCATCGTAAATTACTTTTAGCTCATATGTCATTCAAGCATATGTCAGAATCCTGTCAAAACCACGTTTGTCCGTGGGATATTTATGACCGTTCAGCTTCTAATGAGAAATAAACCTCGTCAAACATCTGTCCTCTTTGATTTTAGCAACTTTGTGCCATTCCTGAAACCGCTAACAGTGAAGAGATGCAAGAGTTCCTGGCCCTCAACACGGACGCAAGAATTGCTTTTGTGAAGAAGCCTTTCATTGTATCACGGATAGACAAGGTGATCCCAACACACTGCTGTTGTCCGTTACTACAGGGTCCATCACATAGCAGATACTTGTGTGCCATACCGCTGTAATTGTACATTGCTGTTTATAAGTATAGCTGCACAGTGCCCACGCGTGATGTCATTGTTATGTTGCTGTGCGTGGTTGATGGTGTTTGTACCGAGTCTCTGGCTCCGGCGTACCGTTGCCTGACCGTGTGAACTGACGCTCGACAGATCGTGGTGAACGCCATCGTGGACACCCTAAAAACAGCCTTTCCTCGCTCGGAGCCGCAGAGCCCCACCGAGGAAGTGGACGGCGACGGCGAGGGACGTTCGCCATCCGAGACCAAGAAGTCAAAGTGGGTACCTGCGCCCGCTCCGGTACCTGCGCCCGCTCCGGTACCCTGCGCCCGGTCCGGTACCTGTGCCGATCCGATACCCAGGGACTGCCATGCTGCGAGGGAGCACTGAATACACACGTCACTCGTAGTCTTGCTGAACTAGATTCAGTTTAATCACTGCTTCTCTGTGCTGTTCCCATCTCTCAGAAGTGTTTCTTTACAGGGAGATGGCCCGTTTCTTTTTATACTTAAAAATATCCAAGTTTAGCTAGAAATGTCAGTTTGTTTACATACTGTCGTAAGATCATTGGAAGATGGTAGTCCAATAATGAAAAGCTTTTCTGGGAGTGGCCGATTTTGCTTCAGATTCCTGAAATCAAGCTCATACAGATTGTCTGTGTAAATATGAACCAGGTGATGTTATAGCTGGGTATAAGTGTATATTTGAGGTCTTGGAGTAAAGGTCTTAAAAAAGAATGTTAATGAACCTCTGTTTTCTCCAGGTCCAAACTGAGATTCTCCAGTAAAATCACTCCAGTTCTCAGCTTGTCTGACATTCAGCCCAAAGTGCTTTACTGCTTTAATGAGGCGAGCACAGTAAGTTTAACACACATCTCATTTATTTGCCAGCATATTGGATAGAGAGTGATATTTGCTGCAACGGTTTGAAATGTCACGTAATTGTCATTTTTTTTGCAACATTTTCTTCAGAGTTATGGAAGTTAACCGTAACCATTGTGGAGCTGAAGTGTGTTTGTGCTTTTTGTGAGCATCTGTTTAGTCACAACTGGTGTACTAAATGCACGCTTGAAAAGTGCACCTCGGGTGTGCCTGGCATAACAAACTGAAATTAATGTAGGCAAATTATACGTTATTCTCCAATGAACTAAATTTGATTTTCAGCAGTGTCTTGTGGCTTGTTGCACGTTTCTCTCTAAGTGCGTGTTCTCTGCGCGCTGTGTGTCTCGTACAGGTGTTCAGCGGCCTCTCTCTGTCTGGGCTTGAGGCCTTCATTAAGGAGCAGGAGAGGCTGCTGTGCAAGACGCCAGTGCGGGAGGTTGGCGGGGAGGAGGGCCCCCTGGAGGTGAAAGGAGGTACAGCAGCTTGTGCTGGTTCTGAGAGTCTGCCAGCAACACAGAAGCATGGAGCAGGTGAGCAAGCTAAATATTTCCATGGAAATGATACCTTACTGCTTTTGTTGATGACATTAATAATTTTAATTAATAATATATATTTTTTGGCAAACATTTTTACCTAGTGACCTAAAGACTAGAGTATACTGTAGGGCTAGTCTATATGGTAGGATAGATTCTGAAATTGTCTGCAACACAATTGAAACGGAATGTTTCAGTCCATGCTGTGATGCGCATTGGATGCATGTATTTAAGTGCCCTTACATAACACTTCTTTAATAAACTTGAATGCCATGCACAATATCATAGTTAAAGGGATTTATTAACACAAGTCAACAGTGCAAGTGCTTCAGCGTCAGTCTCAAAGTGCATCTGTGGGCAAGCAGTTGCTGAAGTTCAGCCAGTGTATTGCATGATTAGATGATGAAATTACGAAATTGTAACTGCGTGCTGTCAGGTGTTTCTTTACAAATATACGTTTTATTCGTTATGGTAAAATTTGCCCCAGGTTGGTAAGAGCTGGGAAAGGCTTTAATAAAACTATGTTTCTGTCTCTAGGTGTTCTTCCACTCCTTTCTTACAGTGCTGGCTAGTTCAGTCAGGTCTTGGTAGGTGCAGAGTTCAGTAAGGTCTTGGTTGGTCGAGAGTTCAGTCAGGTCTTGGTTGGTGCAGAGTTCAGTCAGGTCTTGGTTGGTGCAGAGTTCAGTCAGGTCTTGGTTGGTGCAGAGTTCAGTCAGGTCTTGGTTGGTCGAGAGTTCAGTCAGGTCTTGGTTGGTCGAGAGTTCAGTAAGGTCTTGGTTGGTCGAGAGTTCAGTCAGGTCTTGGTTGGTGGAGAGTTCAGTCAGGTCTTGGTTGGTGCAGAGTTCTGTGAGGTCTCAGATGGGGTGGGGCAGGATAGGCTCGGGCATGGTGCATTTTTTATCATTATTACCCTCCGTCTGATAGGGGCGCTCCACACCACGGTCTCTTTTGGAAACCGCCGATTAAAACCGACGCCGCCTGGCCCCTGCTTCAGCCGCTCGTCCTCTGATGTTTTTCCCCTGAAATCCCAAACTAATGAGCGGTGAAACGAGACGGCCGATGACTCCGGGCCCGAAGTCTGTGAGATGGGATGGGCGTGGCCCCTTCGCCCCGGCCTCCCACAGCGCTGCTGAGTGCCCTCCGATACGGGAAGCCGTGGCTCAGCGCGCGCCTTGCGAAATCGCTGATAATTACTCAGGACCCGAAATAAGCCCCCCGTATGGAAGAGAGACGGAGAGGGGGGGGGAGACCTGGGGTGATCACATCAGCGGAATCTTTCGCCCGCACGGAATTTCTGACGTCAGCCCTTGGCGCGTGTCCTGGTGGATATTTGCGCCGTGAGGAAGCTCGTCGTCGCTGTCGGGTCCCAGGAGAGAGAGGGGCCGGCGGTCTTCCCGTCGCGCTGCTGTATCAAACCCCCCCCCCCCCCCCCCCCTCGCACCGCCCCCCTCCACTTACTTAATCAGCGTAACCCTGCCCCGCCCCCCTTCCGGCTTAGTCACCCTGACCCCGCCCCCTCACCCTGGTCACTGAGCGATTAACCCGCACGCTGAGGCAAGCGCAGCGGTTCATGGCAGAGTTCGTTTTGTTTGGGCTGTGACCCTACATAACTCATGGCATTGAAGTACTGGTCAAAAGCTTTTTATTTGGCTCAGTTGTCTGTGTAGCAATTCTACAAATTCTACAAAAGATATTTGGCTGTTCAAAGGGCACTGGCATGTCTGATATGCTCAGTTAATTGTGGCCAGTTTAGCTCTAACCAACTCTGTTCCAGTGGAGGTCATTTCATTGAAGTCGTATGGAAAGTGTCTCTGGCTAATAAGACCTGATTATTAATTCAATCCAAATTGCCTGTCTCTGGTCCATCTGCTTTATCTCCCGGTATGAGGAGAAATGTGTTTCAGGTGAAGGCTGATGTAGGGGGAGAGAGAACCTCACCCTCCTGCTGGTGAAAGCTCCTCTCCTGCAGAATGACGCCCTCAATGCTGAGATTTCAGACCGGTGTCTCCTAAACATGCTTTTGT
The DNA here is from genome assembly GCF_013347855.1 of Anguilla anguilla. NCBI lineage: Eukaryota > Metazoa > Chordata > Actinopteri > Anguilliformes > Anguillidae > Anguilla > Anguilla anguilla. The sequence continues at coordinate 15,565,381 of NC_049212.1, read as the reverse complement.
CAAGTCTTGAGTCATTTTGGTGGCCTTGCCTTTGTATTTTGTCATAGGAGTTTCCAGGAAGTGTAGTATTGTAGTAATCCTTTGCAGATGTTCTGAACTACACGTCTACAAAGTTGTTCTCAGTACACTGCCGGTCATATGGAAAAACTGCACCTTAGTTGGATGCGCACTAGGGGGCAGTGTTGGATCATGCTTCGAGAACAATTCCTGGACTTTGCTCTCAATAATATGAACACTCTACAAACTGGCCTTTTGGTTCTAATGGAATATTCTGTGTCTACTGCTTTCTAAATGTATCAGGCAAGCACATGCTTTCTCCCCAAATGTGACGTTGAGGTGCTGCTAACCTTATAGCCTAGACAGGCCCACCTTGCAGTGCTGCTGGCCTCAGGCACACAGGCCAGAAACTGTGCCAAACCATGGGGCTCCTCCCTACACTGAAATGGGCACAGCAGCCCCCTCTACTGCTAATCTAAGCAGCGTTATTTGCGTGTGCGTGAGTGGTTAAAATGGTACAGGTGTGTGTGTGCGTGCCATTGAGTATGTGTGGTTAAAGTGGTACAGGTGTGTCTGTGTGGTTAAAGCGGTACTGATGTGTGTTGTGTGTGTTGCAGTAGCGGAGACGGCTCTGGCAGACATGGCTCTGAATATCCTGTGTTTGATGATGAAGGATCATTGGAGCTGGGTCTGCACTGACAACATCCAAAAGAGCATCAGACTGCTGTTTGGAACTCTCATCGACAGGTAAACACGCACACGCACTCACACTCACTCACTCATACAGTACCTGCACACTCATGCTCGGTGACGGGTAAACACGCACACGCACTCACACTCACTCACTCACTCATATAGTACCTGCACGCTCGTGCTCATCGATGGGTACCCGCAGATACACACGCCTGCATGCTAATATCATGGATGTACATATTGTGCACTCCTGAGTGCACACAAACCCTGAAATTTTGCTGCTGAACCGTGCTCTCAATGGTCCATACGGCCTCTCTTGGGTATTTTAACACACCTGCAAGACTTTGTTTCTTTTCTTTTCATTTTAAGCTCCTCCAAGTACTGAAAGGTGTCAGTGCAGGGTGCTGGGTGTCAGTCGTAGGCAGCAGAAACGGAACCATGGCCAGTGACAGAACCAACATCAAACTCCTCCCCTTTTACCAGATCATAATACAGCACTGCACCCAGCTGTCCTGAAATGCTGTAAATAAGAGGACCCCCAGGACATAAGTTTCACCCAAACACTGGCAGCAAGAAATACTGATGGGTACTGTTGTGCTTTAATTGCAGAAAGGATGGAACAGCTCATTAGAGGGAGGAGCGACACTCATTACATTACTCTGTTAATGGCCTAGCAGTCCGCTTTATCTGGATCTTACAATTATTCTTCCTCATTTTATCCACGTGTACAGCTGAACGTTTGCTGGAAAAAGTTCAAGCTGAGTACGTTGCTGAAAAGTACCGACAGCAGCTGTGTACAGCGCTGCACTTCTGAGGAACAGTTTGATTAAATACTTAATTCGTATTGATAAAAGGCTTTATTTACAGCTGAATACAGGATTTGGAAGAGGATTTTCAGTATGAGAGTGAGGAACGGCATGCCGTGGCCTGTCGGTGTGCGGAGCCAAGGCTAATATTTGTTTGCATGCTTGGCTAAGCCCTTTTGATTAGAGGGCTGATTGTGGTGAAAGCTCACGTTCTTCACACGTTCAGCTGTGTGGCTCCCAGCTGAGCTTTCGAACTGTAGAGCACAAATATCTTTGTATATTGAACAGGCAAACAATTGGCAGTTAATCTGAGCTTTTGGGGATGGGGTGGGGGGCATCATAACTGTAAAAAAAAAAAAAGTTTTTACCTTTTTTTTTTTGTATTTAGAGCCCCAAATGAAAGAAATTTGATTGTTTTGAAAGCATCAGAGTATATATTCTTGTTGCTGCTGTGGACTAGGTGTGGTGTGGTCAGTAGCAGGTCTGTAGTGCTGCTGTGGACTGGGCATGGTGTGGTCAGTAGCAGGTCTGTAGTGTTCCTGTGGACTGGGTGTGGTGTGGTCAGTAGCAGTATTACGGGAGGGAGAGGTGTATCTGGCCGTGGGAGCATTGCACAGTTGTGGTGCATGGCTCGGTGTCCCTGTAGTTTATTTGACTGGGGGTCTGCTCATGAGCCCCGCTTCTGCTTCAGGCAGTGGAGTAATGGAGCATCCGTGTGAGGTGGAAACCTGCAGATAAAAAAAAAAAAAACGGGATGTCTGTTGGTGGTCAGTGCCCCCGGCCAATACAGCAGATTTCACTTTGTGCCGTCATCTCTCAAACTTTATGAGCCACATTCTCACATTATTCTTTATTGTGTTGAGGGATAACAGCAATTTGTGAAGTATTTTTAATCATTTGCTGTGATTTTTAATATTTATTAGATTTTTTTTTTTTTTTTTTAAGATTGAATGGCGGGTGTAACCTGGGATGTTTTTCCATCTGTGCAGTTTGTCTGCTTCGCAGATGACCGCAGACCAGATGCAGGCACAACCCTCCTCTGTCAGACTCAGAGCATTGTCTTCTCTTCATTTGTTTTTTTTTGTTTCTGCTTTAATGTAATTCTAAGAATCGAGCCAATGCTTTGATCTCATTCCTTAATTGAGAGAACAGCTGTACTGTATAGCACGCATTGGTATACTTAATCAAGCTTTCGAGGATGGCCAAATGGAAATGGCATTATCATCATAGAATGGGGATTAACCATTTTATTTTTCAATTCAGTACCATTAAGCAGATTGACACACAATTGCGTGTGTGTGTATGTTTTTGCGTCTGTGTGTACATGCTGTGTACAGCCGGGATCTCAAGCTCAAATCCTAGAATGCTGCTGTGCCTGCTGGTTTTTGATGTGTTCCTGCACATAAGCGTTTAATTTGAGTCATTGATTGGCTAAAGAGTCTGCATGCCTTGTTTCCACGGAAATTGCCTGCTGATTGAAAGGAAATTGGAAAAAAGCAGCAGAGACTGCAGCCCTCCAGGACTGGGGCTGGAGACCCCTGGTGCTCAGACATGTGACCCAGAAAACCACGAGTGGCATAGTAATGCGCTCTGGGAAGGACCCGGAAGCACCTGAAAATACACGACTCTTAAGAATACTGAAGACTACGCATCGTCCAGTGCACCGAGAAAGCCGCTGTTCTCTGAAGTACCGTTTATGGGTGCACTTTAGGTTGTTGACCTACTTATAACATTTTTTTGTGAAGGAGAAATAATTGTTTGTGACACCGTAATGTATTTGCAAAAGTCAGCCCGGCGCCCTGATGAGTCTGAGAATGTGTGCGATTTAAAAAAAAAAAAAAAAAAAAATGTATTTCCTTTAAAGCGGCGTTTCCATGGAATGGAGATGGAAAATACTCTGTCCCCCCAGGCCCATCTGCTTAAGCATGTGGGATCGCACCATAACCGTCATCCCGAAGCCGACATTCATTTCATACAGGCCATGCTGTAAATGCTGCCATTGTTTGTTTATTAGAAACCACACTGTCAATGCAGGATCCTAGGCTAGACTTTTTATTTAGTGGAAATCATGACAAGGTTTTCAGCGAGGATGTATCACACTCCACTTTGTACTGATATGGATGTCGATGGTTGGGTTAAGCAGGCAGCACATATCTTTGTTTGACCTCTTGCAATCTGAGTTTTTGGCTGGACAGCAACAGCGGGGCCAGCCCTACAAACGCGAATGTCTGTGACTGAGTGACTGAGTGATGAAGTTACACCATTGGTCAGCCGAGTTGTGAAGTTACACCATTGGTTGGCCGGTCCAGCCATATACTAGGTTTTGACCTGGTCTTGTTAGTTTAACTTTTTGTAATGCTCCAGAAGTCCATTCTTGGTAAACCTAACAAGGGACATTAAGATTTTGCATAACATATTTATGGAAAAGGTTACTGAGGTTGATGGGGGAGAAATGTTCCTTAAAGTGGTAAGCTAGCAGAAATGGAAAATAACACTTGAAAAATGGTCTTGTTCGTGTGTTGACGTGTTCTGGGTCGTAATGGTCATGTTCCAGAGCCGTTTGTTCCAGCCGAAGGTGTCGTTTCCGTTCTTCTGTGTTTATGGTTGTGTTATTGTGGATGGGTGCGAGGTCTGGTTCTTTTGCGGTCGTTGTTCTTGTGAGTTGTTCTTGGGTGGAGCCCTGCGCTTTTTACGCGTTTTTAGCCTGGACAAAGTTGAAAGTCTGTTACGGCAGAACGCTGCGTGTCTTGGTGAAGCCCCCAGACTGGCCTTACAGAAGGGGCCTTCACAGCTGGCCTGCATCTTGGGTTACACCAGGCGGTGTTTGCAGATAAGCTGCTGTCCGAGGGTCCGGGGGAGGGGTGTACCCCCTCCTTGTTTTATCTCTGTTTCGTCTACATGCTCGGTGTTCCCGGCTCTTGTTTTTCGTCTCAAGCATAAAATCTAATGAGGGTGAGTTAACCTCAGAGTTTATAAGAGCAGCTGTGCTGTGGAGTGTTGTTTAGAAGGACTGAATGCTCTCTGAGCTGATGTGGAGAGGAAGCTGAGGAACACGAGTATGGACTGAAGGCAAAGTCGGTTGCTTCAGGTGTGCTTGACTCCTGAAGGTCGTTCAGTGTGTACCGCTGCAGTGTTCCGACGTGATCCTGCTGCGGTGAAGACAGGCGTTTGATTGTGACGGAAGGACGTAGGAAAACGATCGGAGAAGTAGGCCACGGAATCTCGATCTAGCCGAGGAGCGTGTGGGACGCAGCACCACTTTTGTTGAGAGAACGGTCATGCGGGAGACCGTCTTGCGTCGGATCGAGGAGCCTGCCTCTCCTAAATGTGGCCATAGACTTTGGCTTCGCTCTAAAGGGTGGGGCTTGCTCTAAGGGTAGGATTCACTCTAAGGGGTGGACAATGGATGGGGGGGGGGGGGGGGGATGAATATTCATCATCCACTAGACCAGGCGGCCGTTTAGAACTCCTGCAAACAGCCAGAGGCACTCACGCCTTGTCCAGACACTGAACTCAGTTTCCTCACGTTTGATTTGCATGATGCGTAAACGCGAGACGTGTCACAAAAGCACACTTAAAGGATGTGGTTGCCATGGGCCGGCTACATGCGCCGTGCTTTGTCTGCTAAGCTTTGATTAAGTTTTTTTTTTTTTTTTTAAAAGCAGCTTTATTGGTTTCCAAGCTTGCAGTGCTATAGAAATGAATAGTCCGTGACCTGAATAATCAGAATGAGTTGGGCATGCCCGACTGAACTTGGCTCCGACTGACCCTGTTCAGGCAATTCAAAGCCTGTTCCATTCGTTTAGACAAAATAATCTTGCAAAATACTCTGGCGCACGGACGGGGTTGTCTGGACTGCATCTGGGATATTTTCCTATCCTTAGAGTACATGGACACTCCTGTCTCTTGACGTCTTGCCACTCGCCCCGAGGCATCTTTGGAATGAGTGGCCATCAGGTGGGATTGGTGGGAGGTGGATATGGCCCCACCCATTCCCTGCCTGTAGTCCCGCCCACAGCCTTACAGTTATGTTCCCCAAAGTGCCTTTATTTTTTGTCTCCATTACTGGACAAAAAAGATTTGCACTCACTCCAAGTGTGTGTGGTTGCTTAAAACGGCACTGCACTGCACTGCACAGGTGGAGTCGCAGTTGACACGCCTCTTGGTATGAACTGACACACCAGGCTGCGTTATGAAGCTCTCTTCCCCTGTGCGCGCGTCACGTGACCTGCTTCTGAATTTAGACCACCTGACCGGCAGATTTAGAGGAGTGAGTGGTGATCTGTGTGTACAGCGCCTCCTGCAGGCTCGTGGTGATTTTGCAATGACCGCAGTGGAAGGTGGGAAGGTCTCGCCATCTGAGACATCGACAAGTTTGCTGAAAAATGACCTTGTGTTTGTTCCTGGGAATGTGTTACCAGAAATTCTATTTGTGCTTCTTGTTTCTTAAATTTGCCCTCTATATTGCAGGGTATGCTGGGAGCATCTGTAGTGGATGGCATGAATTGTTGACCACTGGAACTTGCTTGTTAAAATTTGATGAGCCTCGAGAGAGAACAGGTTAAATATTCAGAATGTTCTCGTTTAAAATGTGCTGTATCTCTTTGACTAAAGTAATTATTATTGTTATTGTTTATATTTGTAAGTATTATTATTATTATTTCCAATCTAGGTAGGTCACCTGAGAAGTTCTCCTTTGCAGTGACAACCGTAGTAATGTACAGTATAGTTAAAAGTCTAGACAATGCCTGAGAAGAAAAATAAATGAAGGTATAACTGACAAAGCAGTGTTTCATTTGACTTGAGTAGGGAGGATGTGGTGGTGCTGGCGTAACCGGGGTGTTGCTGGAGTTTGCCCAGGACTCTCACAGTTCGCTGCACCTGTCCCAGCCTGACGTGCTTCTCTGCTCCTTAAACACGGTATTCATAATTCCATGGGCAGTATAGCAGAACCTGATGACAGCTTGATGAAGAGAGAAGGCTAGCTGTTTAGCATGTTAGCACGTTACCCCCCCCCCCCCCCCCACTGTGGCCTCAGACTGTTTACTTTAATTACAGCACTCTACCCTGTACCCGACCTCATTTAGCTGTGACCGCACGCCACTGCACCTGTCTGTGTGAGGTAGTACTGCATAGGACTACTGTATGGCTGTCCAACTCAAACATGAGTGCAATATGGAGGGATTAATGCCAGAGAAATGTAATAACTGTACTGGTCTTGTGCACACGAGTACACACACAGATACACACACACGCATGAGTACACACACCGGCTCGCACACACACACACGCGCACACACTCTCACTCGCATGCACACACACACATACACACACAATGTATTCATGCTGTCTCATGCACGCACACTGAATGCCCTTAAGTGAAAAGCAGTGCCTTGTTTCTTTGATAATCCTTGATTACAAAGAAGTGAAATTCTTCGCTGTGGAAAATTAGGCTTCATTATTCAAATGATTAGGACTGCAGTGCTGCTTTTTGTGTTTAGAGAAAGCCAGAATTATTTGTGGCCAGAAATGGGGGTGCGACAATGTGCTGAAAGGTATTTTCAAGCCTCTTTAATTAACGTCAGGGATAACCCGAAACCAGGGATTTCAAACTGTGTTCCTGGAAAGCTGCGGGCTCTACAGATTTTTGTGGTTATCTTTTCACTCATTAGAATATTTAGGCCTGGAAGTGAGGCGTATGCACTCCATAGCTAATCAGTGACTTTAAGCACATAAGTGCTCCATAAAACTCCATAAAACTAAAGACGCTGCAGCCCGCCAGGGCTAGAGTTTGAGATTCACTCCTTTTACTGAGCTGTAGTGGGCAGAATTACTGTGCTTAAACCATTCGTTTGTGGTTCCAGAAAATAAGTTAATGATATGGTATTTATTCATATGTGGATACAGAGGTCCTCAGCCATGGGATGTGATAAACCCAGCGAATGCCGGTGTCTGCAGAGGATATTGTTAGATTCCTGCATGACCAGAAACCCGATATGTGGGGTAATATTAGCACTGTGTGCCACTCAATCACTCCCGGTCCTGCCCTTTGCTCTCCACACACATCTCTCCCCACGTCCCTACCTGAGTCTGGGACAGCTTAGGAAACGGCTGTGTCCCCCCCCCACCCCTCCCCACCCCCCAAAGGAGGTGTCTCTCTGTCCTAAGCCTCCCTTTACCAGAAACTTCCAGAGGTCAGTTTAGGTCATAGTGGGGGGCCTGGAGAGGAGGGGTGGTGAAATGGGAGTGGAAGTTGGGGTGGTTGGGGCGGGCGGGTGCGGGGGTGGTTGGTGGGAAATGTCACACTGAAATGGCCTAATGGCTGATATTACGTTCGCCTAGCTGGTTATCAGCGCACAGCAAGGCCGCCCCCGTGTCCCCGGCAAACCGCTGGGTCCGTCTCTCAGGCTTAGGGAGTGAAAGGCAGCGCTGGCGCGGTAACGGGAGCCTCAGACCGCTAGCTCGTTTTTAAATTTGTTTTCTGTTTTTTTTTTTTTTTTTTGAAGGAGTTAAGTGTGGTCAACATCTGGTTTTCGAGAGAGCGCTTTTTTGCATCGCATGCTATCTCGCGCAGATTAAAGCATGCGGAGAATTTCATACGTCAGAGCGGTGCGTTTGTTTACTGCTACAGGCTATCGACACTAAACGTCTAACCATGCGCACATGTATACACGCACACGCACAGACGGGCGTGTGTGGAAAACAACGAGAGAGCAGTTGATTTGGATTGGTGTGGACGTTTGGAGATTTGTGTAATCCCAGCAACGTTTGCAGACTGGGCTGTGGTCTCAGGCGGCCAGATGGAGTTCTGGACTGGTTCTCTCGGGGTGTCCATCTCCGTCTGCGACTGCCTGGATCTGCTTTTGTCCACGTCTGCGTCTCCCTGCGCATGCGTCCGACTGTCTGTCTGTCTGTCTGCGTGTCATCTGTGTCTGTGTGTAGTGGAGCTCTAGCCCTGTCATGGTTTAGAGTAAATCATCACGAGTCACAGAGTCTGGAAAGCTGCTGTTGTGTGGAACTGTTCAGTGGGCTGCAGTTTCCCGTACAGTGAGCTGAATTCTTAACCCTGCTCCTGACTCATCGCGCGTCCTCTTTGCCCCCCTCGGCACGGGGGCGTGTGTGGGAGGGGCTCCATCATTCTCCGTCTCAAAGCCCTCCGTCCCAGGCAAGGAGAGTCCCTCCGTGTGACTCGCGGCCTGGGCCGCCCCGCCCGTAAGGCCCAGTCTCCCGTGATTGGACGGCTCGGTGCGGCCGGCCGCAGTCCTATCCCCACGGAAACGCGGCCGGGCCGCAGAGACCCCAGAGCGCTCGGGCCGCGGACGCGGTTTTAATAGCGCTCTGACCGGAAAGCGGTCGGGCCCCAAATACAGCACGGTCGGCCGGTCTGCGGTCGGCAGCGGCATCCCTGCCGGGAATGGACTCCCTTTGTTTGGGCTGGCTTTGGGATTAGCATCATTAGCGCCAGCTGGGCGGCTTGTTTAGCCGGCTCGAATGTCTTCCCGCTCGTGCCGTTATGGTCCGGGCCCGGGCCGCTTTTAACGCGCTGTGTGTGCCGTTAATAGCATCGGAAATGTGCGGCACTGAAGGCCTTCACTGAGCGATGCAATAAAACCGTTAGAATGAAGGTCGCTCTTATAAGGCGTTCCGATGCTTACGGTGGTTTGCCCCGTCGGTCGCCGTGTTTGTGACACTCAGTTCTGAGAAAGAGACTGATAGCAGCTGCACCTGTGAGGCAGCAGGGGAGAGCCATGCTCCCATTCTGAAAAACAAACCCTTTCGAGTACGTATGAGCAAGGCTGTTTTGGCGTTGTGTCGATCGCTGCTGCACTCAAATGTTAGTTTTCAGGTTTTTTTTGCAGTTCTTGCTGTCCCGTCCTGTACATTTGACCTTTACCACTAGGTGGCAGCACACACTGAGAAATGCCGCTCTGCTAATTCGCAGGCCGGTGTGTGACAATGATACGAGCAACATCTTGTATTGGTGTGCGCGGTGTTTGAGATGTCGGACCCACTGGCCCTGTACGTGTGTTCAGATTAATAAACGTCCCCGCTGGTGTGTTCTGCAGTGCTCTCTGGGCTTATCTGTGTTCTGTGTTCTTTCTTGTGAAGTCTGAGGCCTGTTTTAGCTGACACTGTGACCACAGAGGACCGTTCATGGAGTGGGAGAAAGCCATGTACCCATCACCCTTCCAGATCAGTTAGTTTCCCTGAGATCACATGAGCACAATGTTACCATGGTGTTTATGTGACTGGCAGCACATCCAGAGCCACCCACACCTATCCTCCCCCCCCCCCCCCGTGCATTCTCCGTTTTCGCACTCTTCAGTCTGCTAGATTGAATGGGCCTGCCCCTGTGGTGAGGTCGGACCCCGAATGCGCTTTATAATGTCGCCCCAAAATCCGCTTTTGTGGGTGCCTCTTGCCCTCCATGCCCCGCCGTGCTAAAGTCAGTGTATAATGGCTCCTGTGCCCCCCTGCCAGTGCGGGATTGTGGTGTCGTTGTCCAGGCCCTATCAGGTGGGCTTTTTTAATTATGGCGGGAGGTGCTAGGGTTTGGGAATGGGCCCCTGGGGGTAGCAGGTGTGAAATTGGCCCTCTCCTGCATTCTAACTGCCCACAGGAGATTGAAAAGCACCGCTCACTGCCCTGCCACCGTCTAACTCTTTCCCCCCCAACCCCCCCCCCCCCAAACTGCTGCCCCTCTCTCTCTCACACACATTACAGCGTTTGACTTTGGGAAATGAAGTGGGAAAGACAGGGGGCTATACAGCACAAAGGGAACAGGATAATGATAAAGTACATAAACGAGTGTGAGACGGGATCAAATTCAGACCAAGGGTAGTCTCATTCTTAGATGGCAAGCTGAGGATTTATTCAGAAATGTAAGATGGCCACTTGGGTGTTTAGTAAAGCACCGCCCCTGACTGTCAACTGGAGCACAATCATATATGCTGCATTCTGTTTCTCACTTCCTGAAAGTTCTTCTGTGTTTGCTGTCCATGCAGTTATTTAGCTGGGTCCTCACTAAAGGTCAATATAACCGTTACCAGGTAAAGTTTGATTTACCAAGCATGCCCTAAGTTTTACTCACTAAAATTGCAAAAGAAATTGCGTGGAAAATTCATTTGGTTTGGTTATATGTACTATATTATCAGCCATGAATCTCTAAGTATCCACCAAGGTATAGATGAGGAAACTGCAGTGGGGAACTCTGGAGGCCTTTGTGAGGGAATCGTTTACGGTTTCTCCCCAGCGTTTGGTAGGTGCGGGTGTGAAACCGCATGTGACGAAGGCTTATCGGGGCCTGTTCTGCAGCCTGGTAGTGGAGGTGTGCAGTGCGAGTCCCTGGTTCATTCTGGGTCAGGGTCAAGATGAGGTTCTCCAGGGTGAATGATTTGCAGCTGAGATCCACTCCGGTGTTCTTCGTTTCATCTGTGTGGGATGCTTGGTGTGTAGCGGGGATTAGCCTCGTCAGCCACCAGCGACGGGGCCATCTGGAGGCAGTTTGGGCATATGTTTAGAGGTACTGACGAGGCACTCCAGTCAGTAAATATGTGTTTGTTTGATTTCTTTCCTTTTTGGAATCAAAGGCGGAATCAAACGAACCCGTGGGCTTGGACCCTGCGCATGGGCTGTCACGACTGTGCCCTGTGCCCAGTGCTCAGCTTAGTGCTCTGTGCTCAGCTCTATGCTCTGTGCTCAGCTTTGTGCCCTGTGCTCGGCTCTTTTCCCTGTGCTCGGCTCTTTTCCCTGTGCTCAGCCCTGTCACCTTTGCCCTGTGCTCCATGGTCGTTGCCCTGTGCCCTGCGCCCTGTGCCCTGCGCCCTGTGCCCTGTGCCCTGCGCCCTGTGCCCTGTGCCCTGCGCCCTGCGCCCTGCGCCCTGTGCCCTGTGCCCTGTGGTTGGACTCTACCAGACCCAGGGCATACTGACAATAGGGAAAATGGCCATTGGGGTTTGTGTCTTTGATCTGTGTTGGTACAGATGAATCACTCTGATGCGAATGGTAACAGTTCGTTAGCATTTGCATGTGATGGCTTTTGCAAGCCTGGCTGGACACTAGCTCTAGCAGAGTTTGATCATTCACCTGAATAAATTCACACGGTTCCCCTTGATCGACAAACACAACAGGCTGTTCCTTTCCGTTTGCCAAAACTGCCGACGGATTGGCGGGGGCACCCTGGTCACCATGGATACGTGCCGGCACACACCACCGGTCCACCTCTTTTATTTCACCCTACATGCAGTCTTCTTTTTTCTCTCCTCAGTCCAGAGAAGCATAAAAACCTAAAAACTTAACAAGCTGCATAAACGGAGCAGAAATATGCAGGATCAGAAGTGTTTAAAGATGTGTTAGCATTCAGGGGATTAGCTGCTGGTCTCTGCAGGGCAGGTCTGCTTGGGATTTTGGGCAGATCGCTCGGGACGTCGCTGTTTAGAGCGTCCAGTGCGCTGGCTTCCAGACGTGGCTCTTTCCTTCTTATCTTCCCTGTTTGCCATTAGTTTATTTATTTATTATTTTTTAATTTCTTTTTTAAACGGACCAACAGACTTGCGTATTTTATTTATTATGTGAAAAAATCAGGACTATCAGGAGTCTGGTGCCAGACTAAATCCCTGTATTATTTTTTCTCTAGAATTTTGGCGTATCGACTATAGTTTCAGGTTCCATGTTTATGTGATTGGCTAATAACGGGATTTATCGTGGAACTTATTAAATGTGGGGGACTCGGCCATGGCCAAAATGGGCCATGAGTATGTGATTTCTATCTGGCACAGTGAAAAAAACACAGTCATGACAAACCTACACCAGCACTGGCAGGACATGTTAATATTTCCTTTCTGCATAACGATCACACACCTTGGACCTGGATTACTGTACATTCTGATCCTTACTGGCTTCTTCTTTGCTGAAGCCGTTTCCTTCTGCCCCCCTTATTGGTCAAGTTTGCATAAGATAGCCTATTAAAAGAAAGAGAAAATGTAACTACCATTCAGCTGTAAGGACTGTTTACCAATAACAGGCTATTCATTTTTAGTGAAGAATGTTGGTTCGAACTTGGGCTCCACCGGCCCTGTTCCTGGGGGAGGCTGTTTTGGGTCTGGCGTGCTGGGCGACAGTCGGGAGGAGAGGCAGTGGCCTGGTCGCGCAGGCCCCCGCTTCGCCTCTTAACCTCGCCTCCTTTGGCCGGCTGTACGTGGGTCTGTCCTCCACCCGCCCAACACGGCGTTACGCCACACCATCACTTTTTCCAAGCGAAGCCCCGCCGCCAGTTAGGACGTGCTCCAAGTGGAATATAGTTATCATGTTTATATTTTTGTAGTGTCAGAAGAAATCAAGTCCCCCATTAAAGTTGTGAAAGGAAGGGGGGGGGGGAGGGGGTGTTGTTTAACTGCCCGACTGCGCTATTTTCCACTTCTCCGAGCTTCAGAAATGTGCTTCCCCACTACAAGTCCCTGACGTAGCCGCTAGTCAGAATGGACTGTGCTTAACAAACACGGCCCTCGACTTGCAGCGATGCACTGCTGTTGATGGCCAATGGCGTGTTGCTTTATTCAGTTGCCTTACATTATCTCTTGCGCCAATATTGTAGTTATTCAGGTCCTTTCAGATAGAAATATCCCAGCAGCCCCTGGGAGTGCAGCCATTGGCTCCACCCACATTTGAATGATGAGGTGAAGATGCAGTCTGTCACACCGTCTAAAGGTTTGACCTAAAACTGCCTTTTCTTAATTTGGACAATAACATACGATGTCATGTGCAGTAGAGAAAAGAAATGTAAGTCAGTGTTTCATCCATCTCATATCCAATAACAAGGTAATATAACACAATATATATGCAAGTCTGTTTATACACCTGTAGGTCTATATTTCTTTCAACCTGTTCTGTCACAAGTAGGAAGCTCTCTTAGTGTAAATAATGTCAAATAAAAAATATTAAATATGATTTTGAGTACCTGCATGTAATGTTGACCACATTTAGCATTTTGGTGGTTGGAAATGAACAGTTTCTACGTATTTTGAGCCGTGAAAGGTGTGTTGAACATGATTGAAACTTGTGTTTGAGTATTTAGCTTTCTGATATTTTCATTTCCTGCATTTGTGAGTATTTATTTTTTTCCTCTTTATCCATATTTAACATCTTGGTCTAATTAATGTTGTATAATACTGAGTCGTATAACATGTTTTAATGACCTTAAACATTAAATTCCATTAGCCTTCTGGCGTGTGATATGCCTGTGTGTGAGGAGAGGTGGTGAGGGTGAGGGCGAGGGCATGGCCTGTGGTGGCTTTGTGGGGTGGCAGACTGCTCCAGCGTTTGGCACCCTGTCAACAGGAGGCCTGCATGTGGGTTCAATAAAGAAGAAAATGCAAAACAGGGCTCGTTTTTGCAGGCGGGCAGCTCCACAGAGACCGGACAGGTTGCAGATGCAGGTCTGCGGTTTGTGATGGTATTCTGGCCAATGGGATGAAGGTGATTACTCCCCGCACATGCCGGAGCTTTGTTCTCTTTGGTCTGTCGTCTTCTGCACGCCTACCTGAAGGGACTCCGTCTGCTGCTGTGCCGTCTTGATGCACGCAGAAACCAGGCTCTGTTTCTGTCCCCGACTCACTCCCACAGAAACAAGGCTCTGTTTCTGTCTCCGACTCACTCCCACAGAAACAAGGCTCTGTTTCTGTCCCAGACTCACTCCCACAGAAACAAGGCTCTGTTTCTGTCCCAGACTCACTCCCACAGAAACGAGGCTCTGTTTCTGTCCCAGACTCACTCCCACAGAAACAAGGCTCTGTTTCTGTCCCAGACTCACTCCCACAGAAACGAGGCTCTGTTTCTGTCTCCGACTCACTCCCACAGAAACAAGGCTCTGTTTCTGTCCCAGACTCACTCCCACAGAAACAAGGCTCTGTTTCTGTCCCAGATTCACTCCCACAGAAACAAGGCTCTGTTTCTGTCCCAGATTCACTCCCACAGAAACAAGGCTCTGTTTCTGTCCCAGACTCACTCCCACAGAAACAAGGCTCTGTTTCTGTCCCCGCCTCACTCCCACAAAAACAAGGCTCTGTTTCTGTCCTTGACTCACTCCCACAGAAACAAGGCTTTGTTTCTGTCCTTGACTCAGTCCCACAGAAACAAGGCTCTGTTTCTGTGTTCAGACACTAGTCACCGTTTGCTCTCATTCCAAGACCAATTGCCAATTTTGGGTGTACATAAGAACCATGATTTATGAAAGTTTAATGGCTGGAAAAATAGCATAAAATCAACACAAAAGGCAATGTATCTGGAATCATTTTAAGTATTTCATTTTAAATACCATTGATTTTATGATCTGTAGCCTTGATAGTACAGATGGCTCTATTTGTGCCTTAAGGGTACTTGTTGTTGCCCAGATAACTCCTCCTTCCACATATGATTCCTTGTTGTGCAGATGATTCTTTGTTGCACACGTGACTCTTTGTTGCGCACATGACTCTTTTGCGCTGACCACTCCTGTGGTGCATGCCACTCTGCTATTGGCTCTCCTGTGGTGCATGCTGCTCTGCTATTGGCTCTCCTGTGGTGCATGCCACTCTGCTATTGGCTCTCCTGTGGTACATGCTGCTCTGCTATTGGCTCTCCTGTGGTGCATGCCACTCTGCTATTGGCTCTCCTGTGGTGCATGCCGCTCTGCTATTGGCTCTGCTGTGGTGCATGCTGCTCTGCTATTGGCTCTCCTGTGGTGCATGCTGCTCTGCTATTGGCTCTCCTGTGGTGCATGCCACTCTGCTATTGGCTCTGCTGTGGTGTATGCCGCTCTGCTATTGGCTCTCCGGTTGTGCATTCCGCTTGGCTATTAGCTCGCCCGTGGTGCGTGCCACTTGGCTATTAGCTCTCCCGTGGTGCGTGCCACTCCGCTATTGGCTCTCCTGGCTTCAGGGCCCGGTCATATCGGGACACGGAGCGACTCCAGGACACACTCGTGAGGCACGGCATGTGGTGCCTCTTAAACACAGTTTATTGGGAAAGAGGCACACGTGTGTGCGGTGACTGTGTCTTACAGACCGCATCACGCCCACATATGTACGAAGCAGAAAAACATCCCAGCATGCAGTGCGCACGTATTCTTCTCCAGCAGGTCATTCACCCAGAAAGCGGTCTTCTGGATGAGCAGCACAGGGCTGTTTGACCCAAGATGAAACAGGCCTGCTTTTTTATTTGCTCTCCGTTAGCAGACTGCTGCAATATAAAGTATTTTTTTGTTTGTTTTTTAGTTCTTTACTTTCAGTTGTTGTGTTTTGACTGAACCCAGAAGTGTCCTACTGGGTCTCCTGCCTGGCAATCAAGCCAGCTGTGCAAGATGAGAGGCATTGAGGCAGAGGATACGGATGGAGGAGATGTATGAAGACAGTGTGGTTAGAAAGGGTGTAGCTCTCATGAAGCTTGTTGTGCTTGGTTAGAAATGGCGTGTTGTACAGGTTGTGGTTAGATGGTCTATTAGAGGTGGTGTCGTTTGAAATTGTGTGTGTGTGTGTGTGTGTGGCTTTGCCAGCATAATTGCATAAGAGTGATTTAAGGAGCTTGTCTCTGCTTGGAATGCAGTGTTGAATGGACACATATCACTGCCCACCTTCACACAGATTTAACAAGCGGAGACAAAAATAAACCAAGTAACTGAAGCTCGAGGAGGACTTAAATCACCAGCATGTCAAGTGTCAAGGTCCAGTTTACATGCGTAACTCTGCAGCACTGGCCCAGTTCATATGCTTAACTCTGCAGCATTTGCTCAGTCTGTATGCCTAAATCCACAACACTGGCCCAGTTTATACATGTAATTTATTGGTCCAGCGCACATAGAACCCAATGTCAATTTATTGCATGATGTATGACAAGTTAAAGGCCCTTTAAAATGCAGAATATGTCTAGCCAAAGACTTTATCTTTTTTTCCATTGTCACAGAATGGTGTTTTTAAAGTCTAGTCATGTATGTTTTTCGCAACTCTCAACCTCCCCCCCACCCACCCACAATTACATAATGGCTGGTTATTGCGCTTTGAACCGCAGTGGCCTCGTTCCTGTACATGTAATGCATAAACTTATCTTCGGAGTCCCGCAGGGCATGTCTTAAGTGGTAATTGGTCATATCAATCTTGTGCGTGTTCGTTCTGGAACGTTCCGCTGGCTCTGAACTAGCATTATCTCCCGGGCCGTGGCTGCGGTTAGACGCAGACCTGAAGGACGTCACTATCTGATGTCTCTGGCAGCACCGCTGTTATGCAACCGTGGGGAGGGGCTCCCCCCACCTCTCTGAGCGACCTCAGGACCAGGCCCGGGCCACATGACTTACAGCCAGCGACGAGGAGAGAGAACAATCTGATGGGATAATTTAATTAGACGATCCAAGAAACATCAAGAAGAACCAGGAAATGTGGGCTTCAATGACGTACTTACCTTTTTAATTTGGAGCAGTTGTGTAACGACATCTGCGATGCGTTATTTAAAGTTTGGTGGGTTTTATGTTCTGCCTCTATCCGAACTAATGCAGTCTGAATGTATGGCCTTTCGTCGGCTTGACGTTTAGGAGCCGTGAAAGGGAAACGTGGGTACATTTACCGCACTGTGGCCAGAGGCCATTTTAAGGCCGGTTGCTCAACGTGTTTTCTTCAGTGCTTTTTAAAATGAAGTTCCTGTGCGTTCTGAGTGGTCTGTACGTGCGAGCAGTCGCTGATTACGTCCCCTGGTGCTCTGCATGAGCACGCCTCTCCAGCACCCGCGGGGCTGTGCTGTAAATCTCAGCCCAACGAGAGCGGTGCGGGGTGCCGCTCTTGATTGGCAGCACCCGGGTACATCTCTGCCAAGGGCAACACTCCTGCGGGCCACCCGGGCTCCCCATCCAGCAGCGTACCAAGCGGGGTCCCCATTCATCAAAAAGCACGCTGCGCGGAAATGTGTAACACAAACTGTGGGTGCTCGTTTTCGCAGGAAAAGCGGGATTTACGCAGAAATGTAAAAAGTCAGACAGAGATAAACCTGCTGTCGTGCTGAGCTCCTGACTGTGAATGTGATCACTTCCCTGCACTAAAGCGAGGGAACAGCACTGGAGGTGGATTGTGAGGGCTTTGCCAGAGCTGGGGTCATGGAGGCAAGTGGAAAGAATAAATGTGTTTTCATCGCCAAATTTGCCTCATGATGACTGACAAGATGAAAACAGCTATCGAGTTTGGAGGACACACTGTACTCAAGATGTAAAATTAAGGATCTAAATTTTTGGACAGCTACTGTACAGCTGTTACTCTTTCCCTGTAGAGGCCACATTTGCACATACATCCTCTTTGCCTACTGCAAAGTATTGACCCAGATTGACCTTGAAAAGACTGAATATGGTGGGTGTGTTTTGACATGTTTCCGTGGTGATGCGGTGTATGTGTTGACGGTTGAGGTGACTCATTCCCAGGTGGCTGGATGTGGGAGTGGCTAACCTCACCTGCACGCAGTACTGGGTGACGTACCTGCGCGTGCTCCAGGAGGCCGTGTGGCCCGGGGGGGTCCTGCCCACCCAGCCCCGCCCCCAGCGCAGCCAGCAGCAGAAGGACGAAACCAGGCGGCAGTCCCTGCACTGCCTGATGAAACTGATCCCAGGTCAGTGAGACTCTTCTCCGGTTGGTGCCGCTGATCATAATGACTGACAGGAGATCTCCCAGGGCCGAGAGAGGCTGATCTAAGATCAGCGAAAATGATCTGTGTCTACGACTGCTAGGAGGTACATGATTAGGTGCAGGCTGAAGAGTTGGTGAAAATTGTTCATGGTTGCATGGAAAAAATGTCTGTAGTTCCTTTCAGATTGATGTTCATTGTCAACAGTATTGGAATATAATTAATGTGCATAAATGCAAGAACTCCTCAATAGCAGAATCCCCTGATCAAGCCCCTGGGTCTACCAAATACCTGCCATCCCTGGAGAATCCCAGAATCTGCCCCTACACGAGCAGTTTGAAGCCGCAATGAATTTCCGCACATTTGTATGCGGCAGCTTGTTTCAAAGAGTTCCCTTTCTTATCACGTATACTCCCGCCCTTAGACCATCATGGATCAGCTCCTTCACACTGAAGAGGTGTGGCTGGGTTTAGGGTAGGGGAGCTTATCGGTGATCAGTGGTATATGAGTCAGACAGCAGGGACAGTCACAGCTGGGGCAGTAGGAAGAGGAAGATGAAGATGTTCTGGAAAATGCCAGAAAAACAGAAAAAAAGCAGAGAATCTGGAAGCCTTTTTCTCACTTCCCAATCTATTACCATTTATCACATAGTTGCCTGTGGCTTTCACTTGGTTCAGATTACTGGTTATGTAATGTCTGTAAGGTAATGTGATGGGAGAAAATAAAAATGGGTAGCTGCTGTGCTCCATTAGCAGTAATCTGAGCAGTATTGCGACACCCTTGCAGTAGTACTGTTGGCTCACCTGGAAGTGTGACCTACAGTATGCAGTAGTGTCTACTCTCATGGACTCTTGGTGTATCTCAGCTCAGCAGAACACATGTAGTCGCACGTCCTGGCAGATCTGTGCTTCCGTTATCTCCTCTGACCTTTGAGTTAGTGTCGTTGTCTCTGTTTACAGATCTCATCTCTGACTTGCTGGGTTCTGTCAAGTACAGATCGAGCTGGCAGACAGTGCTGGGCTCCCTTCAGGACCCCAACGTAAACAGGTATATCATGCACACACCCCTCACAGTCCACAGGTACACATGCACAAACATATTTCACCCACTTAGCGGGGGCATTGTACACGCCCCCTCACACACTCCTCGCACACACAGTCCACAGGTACACATGCACAAACATATTTCACCCACTTAGCGGGGGCATTGTACACGCCCCCTCACACACTCCTCGCACACACAGTCCACAGGTACACATGCACAAACATATTTCACCCACTCATGGGGACGTTGTACATGTCCCGCGCACACTCCACGGTGCATCACATCATGCATGCTTACAGTGCATGCACATGTGCACACGCGCCAACAAACAAGCATGTGCTGTGACATGGAATAAAGGCATGCATGTAATGTCGTGCGATGTGCTCTGTGTTCCACTATGAAAGTCTTATCACCTGCCATCTGGGCGTGCGTGACACGTCTTCTGAATTCCTCACTTTGGTTTTCTGATCATGTGCACCGTTTACAAAATAACACACCGTGCAAAGCGCTGTAGTGGTTTGAATTCAAAACGTGTTTTCAGCTTGACCTTTAAGACATTTATGGAACTTCTTATGCCGGATGCCACTTTCGTACGACATGAGTTTCAGCAGTGTATTCAAAACTGGGTGGCGAAAGGGGTTGAGCTGGGTTGTTATTGTACTAGCAGATGTTATGACAGGTATTGTAAGCTTATTTGACTTCCATGTTTGGACACATGTAATGGGTGGGTAACAGTGAATTTGACCAATTGAGTCTTTTGAAATGAACCCCAAACTCCCACGGCGACAGAGTGAGCTTCCCCGAATTTCTGTGGTGTTTGAAGGATTTTAAACGGCACATACCAGTTTAAGCGTGTGACCTCTGACCCTCCCCTTTGACCTCTGACCTTCCCCCTGTTGTCTGCAGGCACCTGGTGTACTGTGTGTGTGACCTGCTGCTGGAGTTTCTGATTCCTGAGTCCTCAGACGAGGACTTTCAGAAATCCCTGCTGGACAGCCTCTCCAGGAACACGGACAAGCCGTCTGCCTGAAACTACGGCAGAACCCCTCTGTCCTGAAGCACACACAAACTCACACACAAGCACTTAATACTTTGGCAGCTGATCAAGAAAAATATGAGGAGTATAGGTACCTGAAGAAGGCTCACAGTATCTCTTCGTTCAACGTGTCCCTACCTTCAGAATCTGTATTCTGAATGAACTGAATTTTCCCATTACAGCTTTTCCTATCTGCTAGCTAGAGACTACATTACCCATTGCACACTGCAGCTCGACTGTGTGCTATTTATGATATTTATGCTTACTGTGTACTAGTGATAGGCAACTTGATGGTGCTTACTGTGCGCTAGTGTTTAATTCTGAGCTTGGATGGACTGTGTTTGAGACCCTCCTCCCCAGATCCATCTCCTCCCTGTTTTCACTCTGAATCTAAACCTTTGGCAAACCCCTTTCATATGAACCTAACACTGTTGCAATGTTTCCTGGCCTTGCCCTTAAAGAAACATGGATTTATTGGATGGGGGTTTGGATGAGGTGTCAGAGGGATCTAATTCTTACTTCTTCCCGATGTTTGCAGTGGCATGCTCTTGTGTCTCGTGGCTGTTTTGCCTTTTTTCCTTGTTAGATACCAAACCACCCTTTCTTGGTGAAGCCCGCCGGCATGTTCTGGTCTAAGCATGTAACGTGTGTGCCTCGCGTGCCTCGTTTGCTGGTCCAAGTGTGGAATGTTTGCATGTGTGTTTGCCTTGTTATCTAACGGTTGTATTCCAGGCCCCATCCAAGGGCCTCTGGTTTTGGTTGGTTTTTTTCTCTTTGTAGTACAAACTGCTGTAATTATTCCATGGATGCGTTTGGACCTATCCAACCATTCCAATGGGGGGGTAGAGGGATGGGGAGGGGGGGCGCTGCTGTCTAAAGCGCATTATCAGCACCTGGCATTCTGTTTCTTAGGCCTCACACTTGAGCAGAAACTGCAAGGGTTGCACAATTCTGTCTGCCTCTGCGTGAAAAACAGACCACCATGTTTGTGGAGCCCGTCATGCTAGCAGAAGTCTTCAGTCAAGCAGCTATGAAACTTTGTGCTTAGCAATCAATACTGAATTTATGCAAGAATGACTTTTTCCATTTGATTTTTATGAACTTCACCAAGAATTTGTCAGTTATCTAAATGAATAATATTGTGTAAGACTTGAATAGGCACAATATGTTACAATTCATGCATCAAAGCTATGGGCAGTTCTGTAGCGTACCTTCTCCCAGGTGTGGGGGCATGGCGTGTCCCTACACGCATATTTGCATTGTTTTTGTTTATACGGCTTCATTTGCCAACCCTCATTTCCTGGTTTCTATACCTGTAGAAAAAGTAAGCCGCATGTGATGGTTGTTGTGAAAGCCAAGCTGCAGTGAATTGTTTTTTTTCCAAGCCCAGATTCTGTGGGAAGCCAGTGTGTTTCACCACCGGGGGGGGGGGGGGGGGGGGTTCTTGGACCCAAGTGTCTTATGGAAAGCTCGTTTTGAGAGACGCTGCTTTGAAGGAAGTAACGCCGTTTCAACGTTCCAGTTTGTGAATGTGTGGATAATAATCATCTCTTGTTTTCAGTTTGCGTACAGTGCCTCACCTGCTTTCTTTCTCTTCCTATTTATATACATGTTAAATTATTTAATTTATTTTGTTGTGTATACTGATGACGTCTCTGAATAGTCTCTCGTGTGATTGAAGTGTAGCAGCGGGCTGTGGAAGAATAGCTAGTTTTCCTGACGGCCTTTGAAAGGCTGGTTACGAGCGTGATCCGCCTCGATGTGTTCTCTGTACCCCTCGTTCCCTCGCCACTCACTGCAAATCACTCGCCGGGCATTCAGAAGCCTTTTCTAAAAAGGCTGTGAAGTAACCCTAGTGAATGAATGACCCGTCTCTTTACCTGAACAAAAGGAGAGGGTGTGGCTGGCCATACAGCGCACAATGAAGCTGAGCTCCAGTTTGATAGCTTTATTGGTATATGGTCAGGCACTTCAGTCTTTCAGAGAACAGTACGAGCTTCCCTTTGATGTCCTGTTTCGGGGTGTATTTCTTACGCCGTGGGGACCAGTGAGAAAAGTGGGGGTGCCAAGTTCATGTTTTGTCTGGTGAGGAGGATGCAGTCTGTCTCGGTTTGTCCTGGCAACGTGCAATTGCATTCAGAGGTGGACTTGGCTGAATGATGTTTCTAATTGAACTGCACTTAACCATGTAATGGTGTAAACATGCCCAATGCCTGTGATTCAAACTGCTATGCAACAGTAAACCTTTATTTTTCTCCACCTTCCAAAAGGGCACAGCCTTAAGCCTTTTTCTCTCTGCTGATGTAAATGCATAGGAGAGTATTGTCCTTATACAGAATTAGAGTAATTTTACAATAAAGCACTGAATCTATTATCTGTCATATGGTCTGTATACGTGCTGCCACAGTGGCAGACTTGTATGGTCACATCCTCCTGAATAACATTAACATTGCTAAGGCCAGTTGGGAATCCTGTAGTTTGGTGCTTGTGTTGTAGAACACGCCAACATAAGCAGTCTCTGGTGCGGGTAATTGTTCTGGTGCGGGTAATTGCATCATGCAATAATAAAAGCATCCAAAAAATGGTCCGTTTGTAATCTCTTCCTTCTCCGCTCTGTCCAATGAGGGTGCCTTTGTTTTTAAGGTTTGTCCACTGTTTCATACTGTGGTTTACCTGCAGTGTCTATGCAAAATGGCCAAACCGCTGAGGTAGGTGATACATGTATGGTTTGTGCATCTGAATATTATAAGGGCACCGGGCATCTCTTAGATGTGTGCACTCAAAAGGTTGCCAATTGAGGAAATCAAGTGTTAGTCATGTTAAAAAGTATATTGCGTCTGCTGCAAGAAGGTGTTTCGAGTTGCTATCTTGGATAGTTACTTTATTTTTACTTTTGATGGTGCAAAATGGGTTCATTTCACTCATATAAAGGATGTAGAGCACACAACTAAGAAAGAAATCGATGGGCTAAAACTAAAATCTGTTAGCGACAGATAATTGTGTACTTCCAGTCCACAGTGATGTAGGCCTGTGTGTGTACTGGAATCAAACAAAAGGGATTAGCCTAATTGGTTGCACCGATCTGTGCTATTAGTCCACCCCCGCACACTTTCTGCAGGTGATGTCACCTGGAGTTGAGTGATGCGGATGAGTCTTTGTGTTACCGCCTCAGCCGTAAGCAAGCAAGAGTCTTCTGATAGGCTACAACTCCTCGTCCTTCTGTGCGACTCCCAGATGTCAGACTCCTGAGTGTGGAGAAGAGCCCAGTGCCTCTGGGGTGTTTATATTCTGCTTCGTTTTTACCAGACAGAACAACTGAAATTTTTCCACTTGAGCATCCAGTTATGCTAGCATCGCCTCCTGAAACATTTAAAATGCTTCTTTTAAAATTCCATTTGTTATTAGCACATGCATAGTTTCCACAATTAGGTCTTATTAAACCTTCAGATGAAAAAAATAAAATATTGCTGGTACAGATTTTTCAAATGCAAGGCATTCAAAACCGGTTGACCTACTTTCCCCTCCTTATAGGTTTGTTTGATAGATTGAGGACATCTTCATAACTTATTGCATAGTTTCCTTTTCTGATTATTTTGTTACTGACCCATTACACCCAGGTTGCGTACAGGTCAGTGCACAGTGTGTGTTTTTGTCAGGCTCCTGGCCAGCAATGTGATTTTTTTTTTTAGGGACTGTTTGCTCCTAAACTGTGCTAACACCTCTGCAAGATCTGTCATGTTCCCCTGTACCTTACTTTGGGTAATCGTATGTAAACTCCCATGTATCCTGCTCATTTTGGATAGATACCTTTCAGTGGAACATCGTGGTAACTGATGACATCATCATGACTTTCAATGGAACACTGAGGTAACTGCAATGACATAATTATCTAATTTCAGTGGAACATTGAGACAACTCTGTGATGTGTCTGTATGATACCCTTTTAAATTTAGACTGACAGCTACTTCTAATAATCCAAGAGACAAGCTCCAGTTTTGTTAGAGAACTAAAGAACTTGCACTGGAATGCCACTTCACTCCTGCCCAACCTGTCATTTGGGTCTAGAAAATAATTTTAGTACTAGGACAGAATTGGCCACCGTTGGCAAAATCACAAGGGAATCAAATCAAATCGAATTAAATCAAATGCAAATAAAAATTTTAATCGGTTTGTGTGGGATGGATTGCGTTCAGTCATGTATGATGTTCCTTGTGAGCATAATTAAGTCCATCTGAGGGAAAAAGTTTTTGTTTTTGTAATAAAAGGCACACGTGTGTATTGCTCGAGTGTGTAACTGTGCTGTTGAGACTTATAGGCTCCTGTCCCTCCCTTCACCAAGATTTGACCTTTCTCACCAGGCTTACGGCATACTCACATATGTCTATGTGTTTCGTGCCTTCAGTTCAGTTTTATTTGTATAGCAATGTTTACTGACGCTGTCAGAAAAATGCTTTACAGTGGAAAAACAAAACTCCGCAAAAAAAAAAAAAACTGGCCTGAACCCCCCAAAAATCTTTGAAATGTACAAAACCTAGAAGGTACAAAGGACAAATATATTTCTGTATGGTATCCAAGCACATTGATTCAATCTGTCAGAGCTACAGTTGAAGTAACTAGCTTGACTTGGCCTGTGTTCTGTGATGTACAGCATGTTGTGTAGGCCATTGTACCTCCATCCAGACATCTGCTGGCATCACTCTCCAAGGCAGGTTGTTTTTGGAGTGATTGGCAGATTGGTGCTTTTCCCTTGCTTGTGTTCATCCAAGCACAAACTGGCACTCACGGACGGAACGCTGGTAGAGGGAAATAAAAAAATAAAAAAAAAATTTGTATAAAATTTTGAATCCGAGTGCAGTTCAAAGCAATCTGAGCAACAAAGCTGAAAAAATCATGTCTTGGCCGGTTGGAAAACATTTTTTTTTCAAAGCCAGCTGTTAAATTTGTGTTGGACAAATTGCATGGCTGAATGGGCATCTGAATGCTGTTTATTCCACGTTTCACATTTAAGTAGCATTTTATCTATACCAAATTTTTTAGGACCGGAGCAACTCCAACATGCCACTGTGAAAGGATCTTACAGGTGGAACTCCCATCATTTCCGTTAGTCACAGCTCTGAGTGCGATTTGTAATCTTATGGACCGGGGTGAACAGCTTGGACTCAGCAGTGTGCAGTCAGAGCTAATCAAGCAGATCTTTATTGATTAATAAAGAGGGATGGCTAGGCTACAGACAACACATTCAGTGGAAGATATTCCCAGATTAGACCTCTTTACATCAAGAGCATCAGCACTTGTGAGTCCTCCATTTCCTCGAGTGTTGAACTGAATAGATTAGTGTTTGTTTTCCTGGCTAAAACATTCACAGAAGGTGTATCTGTAATTTGCACAGTACTTTGAATCATTATTACTGCTGCTGTTGATTTTTTTTTTTCCGGTTTGCTGTTGAAAATAAGGGTGTGCCTTGATTCAGTCATTAGTTTACTCCAATTATGGATAATTGAAAAAATTGAATTGAAAAATTGAAATGGGAATTGTGCCATGTACTTTATTTTTCTGCAGGTGTTATACTGAATGTTTGCCATTTGCTTCATGGGTAAGCCTGCGAACACAAAGCAAACCAATGTCTTTCTTGCATCAGTTTTACTCTTATTATTATTATTATTATTATTCATTATAATCATAATCATAATCATAATAATCATAATTAGGGATATATTATTTTTTGTTGAATAAGCCAAAGTCAAACTCAATCAGAAAATCTGCTGAGTAGAAGAGGTCTGCTCAAAGTAAAAGTAGCATTTTATAAATTTAAATTGTTCCCCTTTTCTGTCTGAAAAAGGTTAATATGCCTCATTGGGTCATGCTGTTCTAGTGAAGTTGTTTTTAAAGAGCTGTGGAAGGACATAGTGCTTATTTTGTTACCTCCGACATTAACGTGATTCTTTTCTACACGGTGCACGGATCAGCGTTAAGGAAAGCGGCATATTAACATCGAAGCCAAGTTTCCTGTGCATCCTGAGGCAAACTGGGCTTCATCCAGCCGCGGTAATGATGGATCAAAGTTGTCTTCTTGCAGCACGCGTATAATTAAGATCAGATCAGGACCGGGCCTGGTCTCCCAGCCCAGGACGGTCAAAGGAGTGTTTGCATTCACACCAAGGGTCGTGTTATGAAGATTAAAGAAACCAAAGTTGGCGCACCGTCCAAAACAACTAAACATTTTCACAATGGGATAATTAATGGGTTATTACACAAGAGCTATGAGTAATGCTGGCTTAAATGTCACTCCGAGAGGTACCAGGCTTGTGTTTGTGTTCTTGTTATCTAATCACAGACATTAGTCTGTGTTTAACCTCAGTTTTTTTTTCCCATCACTTTTTTGCCTCTCAGATTATCTCAATGCATGTAGTATATTTATCACTGAAACATCAAAGTATCGCACGGTCATCAAAATATCACATGTTCATCAAAGTATCAAATCTACTTGATGCTTTACGTATCAGAGTCATATAAAAGTTTCTTCATTGTAAAACATTTTGTCTTTTGTCAATTTGCACATAACATACAGTGCATAGCCAAAGCACATTGCAGATATATCTGTGAAAGTTTCCATCAGCAAACTCAATGCAGTGCCGCCCACAAGTGAACTACCTGTGAACCGACCTCCTAACCTCTTCACGGTCTATTTTGCTTGGGGTTTGATGGTCCAACTCTCTTCATGAATCCAAATGTGATATGAACCAAGACCCAGAGCAACCACATGCTGGTAGAATCCATGGGCTTCCTGACATTTTCTCTATAAAGGACAGAATGTTATGTACACACAATACTATTACATCCATGAAGGTGTGTTTCTGAGCTGTTATTTCCACTGGTCCTTTTCTGTCCCTGTCCTACCACACCCCCCCTCCCATGCCTGGAACTCTGATTAAAATTGATGCTAGTATAATGGCCAGAGAAAAGTGGCAATTAAAAAGTAATATATTAAACCATCTGTGGCGTAACGAAGCCAGATTTTCGGAACTGTTTACTATTGTCATCCTCCTCCGTGGCAAGATGTTCCAGACAAACTGTCTGTGGGACCCTCTTCCCGACCCTGGTGACCTTTCAGAGGATCCTGCTGGTGGATCCATCCTTGAGGGGCTGTACTATCGCCGGATAGGCTGGCCACAGGGTTACCCACTGCAGGGTAGGGACAACAACCAAAAAAAAAATACATTAAAAAAATACATCTAGGAGTGGAGAAATAGAGAACATTGCGAAGGTGCGTCAGAGGTTTCGCCTCTTGACAAAAACAGGCAGCTGTATGCTTCGTTCTGAAAAGCAGCAGCTGATTCTTACAGTGTCATAAACCAGGATTGCGTTGGGGTCTTGCCAGCTCCTCCCAGCAGAGACCGCAGGGATGCTGAAAGAGTCTTGGCCCTGCGCTGGGGGCAGAAAACCACAGCGTGCCTCCTGGCACAGAGTCCCTTTCCCTCTCCACGGCCTCTGCACTGGCTCCCCGAGCAGGTCTAATAATAGGCCCGGGCATGAGCTCATTCACTGGGGTGCCGTCCCTGAGATAATTCTGGGGGGATCCCCGGTTGATGGGCTCGTTCGTTTTGGCAAGTGAGGTCACTGACGGGAAACAAGAAAAAGGAACCGGGAGTTTACAAAATTGGTATATTTCCTGTAATCTGCGACCATAACACACAATCAATCATGCGTGCTGCAGGAGCTTTACTTCCACACACATGAATAGCATTTTGTTTGCATTTTAGATATAGTAAAATGATGCATTCTCACTTTTGTTTATGTCCCACGGTGTCCTACTCTGATGCCAGGTGAATATTGTCATATTTAATTAAAGCAAAGT
Organism: Anguilla anguilla; assembly: GCF_013347855.1. NCBI lineage: Eukaryota > Metazoa > Chordata > Actinopteri > Anguilliformes > Anguillidae > Anguilla > Anguilla anguilla. Next base: position 15,537,321 of record NC_049212.1, on the reverse strand, counting down.
CTGTTTGTACTGAATGTAGGCCTGGCCTCCGATACTGGTGTCCGTAAGCTATAAATTTTAATCAATCCTTTCACCGGATGCCTATTTAATGCTAAATACACCGTGTCCATTATTCCGGGAAGGATATTCTGAGAGCTTCATCTTATCAGGCCACAGGGGGGTCTGCATGACTCTGAGCGCTCGGGGGCGTCTGGCTGAATATCTGACCACATAAGGGTTCTGCTGCACTGCCGACGTGCTTCACCGAGGGACGCTGGGAAAAGCACCTGCGTCTGTTCTACAGCGCGGCTTACAGGAATATTAAAGATCTAATCACTGCCACTGTCTGAACTGAACAAACAGCACCGGCCTGCCCAAAAATACCCTCAGTTGAAAGTTGTTAGCATCTGCTGTATGTAGTAGACAGTGTTCATTCTGGGAGAGCCAGGGCTTTTTTAGACGACAATTGTACCTTACTTTGTCTTTGGGGTTATTTTCTCTAATACAGGAACACATTTATGATACATTTATGAAGGTTTCATTTACCAAAGCAAAAACAAGATGCTTCAGTTTACATAAAATGCACATTGGCTTTCAATGAAAACACGCACTCACACGCACGCACACACGCGCACGAAACACGATTGCACACAAACACACACACACACACACAAACATTTGTATGATATTCTGAAAGGTATTTATGGGCTCTGCTTGAGTGGAACCCAGATTGAGGTCACAGGCAGGAGCATCTCAGATGTGTTCTCACAGCACTCTGTCGTCAGGAACAGACACAATCAAGCTTCGGCTCCTTTGTCTAAAGTTTTCTCAGCACCAAGTGGATATTTGTGCTGAAGGTGGCTTCTCGGAAGGGCCTGAAAGAAACGGCCAAGGTTTGCTGGTGGGCGATTGTGGGGAGAAATTAGCATGCCCTTTCGCATGGGAATGTGTGCGGCGCCGAGACCGTGAAGAGAACACGGTCACCCTTCCGTTGGAAGGACGGGGAGCCATTTGCTGTGGGTGTCCGTCTATGAAAGGAGACTCCTGAGCACGCCATCACCTCACGTTTGCAGACGGTGAAAAGCCGGTTGCTGTAGTAACAGAACAGGCCTCTGCCTGGTGTTGTCAGAGACTGAATGCGGGATCTGAGGTAAAATATCAGCCCCAGGAAGTCCGTTTTCAGCCGGTGCCTCCCCTCTGCATATCCAACGCCTGCCTTCTGGTTGCTGGGGTGAGAGCACCTCCAGGACTCCACAGGGACACACAGAGTTACCAAGCCAACGAGAGAGAGAGAGACTGAGAGAGAGAGAGGGGGGAGGAAGAGAGATAGATTGAGAGAGAGAGTGAGAGAGAGAGAGAAAATAGATTTTGGGAAAAGGCTGAAAGTGTAGAGGCTAGAGGTCTCATAAAGGGAGGAGTGGTGTGTGTCTCCACACAGAGAGACTTCCACAGTGCCAGAATGGGAGGCGAAGAATACAAAGCATGAGAAATGCCAAGGTCCTGAGAAAAACGTGATATTAAGCAGGCGTACGTGTGTCACATGTTTGGAGGAGGCGTGAGGGGGAAAGGGCTCAGGCACATATTAATGCAATACATATATGCCAGGTAGAAAGTCACTAATAATAATAATAATAATAATAATAATTGGATGAAGAAGACCTCCCTCCTCTATAATTGATATTTTAAGACTCTTCAGGGCTTAAGAAGAAAAAGTAGAAATCTGTAGAATCATTCGGTCATGTGAATGCTTGTAACGCTACTGTATTAGATAAAATACTTACTTCTACTGTTTTTTTAATTTGGCTGCTTTAGTTAAAAATATTGACAGTCATAAAATTTGATGCACAGACAGCCTGCTGCTCAGTTACTGTAAAAACCTAAATATGTGTGCTCACAATAAATTTTCTGAAAATGACATCTGTCAAAGGCTTGACTTTTATTAAAGGCTAGCAGTATTGACAAGTGTTGGGCTCGCATTCTGGTGACTTGGTCACGTTCAAGGTTCGAAGGCTTTCCATATGTCATGTCCTCGTATTTCTTGGCTCGACAAGGCCCCTGTCTTGGTAGATGAGTTACAAAACCTTATTTCAGGTTGCGGTGAACCCAAACATTCACGTACTGATTTACATGAGAAACAGGTGTTCCTGCTGCAGTTATATAATCTTGCACGCTCTCTTCTTCCGCTCTGCTCTTTGATACACTCTTGTTTTGACAGTTATCGTGAAGCACATTTAATCTTGTACTGTTGTTTCCTTTCTCGATCTTGCATAATACGTGGTACATGAGTACATGTCAGGACTGAACTCCTCGCTCCGGGGGCTGGAATGTAAATGCTGAGGATTCTGCTAAATGTCAGGAGCGTGGCCAAGTGAAAAGGCACCTGCAGCTCAACGAGGAACTAAAACCCAAGGAAAGCATCTGACTGGCCAAACCGAGCATACACCATAAATCTGCCCGGTACGGTTCATTTACTTTGTGTGAGCTTGGTAGAGCCAACAGAACAGTTTCCACCGGAGGACATTGTTCAAATAATGAATAATTTCATCATTTTTCAGAGAATTTAAAAACATTGAATGTTTTTTGAAAATGGACATTTAATTTGATTGATTGGGTGGTCTCTAAATGCCGCAGTGTATTACAGGATAAATTGCACTGATCAGAGAAAAAGTGCAACTCTAATGAATGAACAAATGGAAACTGCCTGGTGAGTGGCCAGGGGGCCCTAGCTAATGCAGTGATAACTGGGGAATACCAGTTGCTTCCAGTGCAGACTCCTGATCATACATGGCTAATGAAAGAGCTAGGGCTCAAACCTGTGATTAAGCCTGGGTTATCTGGATTGTTTCAAGTGCTTCGCCATTTGAATAAATCCCTGTTTTCCTGGATGTCCCTGGAGATCTACCCTCCTGCAGGTTTTCAGTTCAACCCTAATTTGGCACATCTGATTTTACTCATTATCAGCTCAACGGGATCTCTAGCTGTTGAATGAGGTGTGCTTTTTTAGGGCTGGAATGAAAACCTACAGGACTGCAGATCTCCAGGAAGAGGATTAGGCTAAATATCTAACTGCCTTAGTCTGGAAACTTATCTGCACTATTCTGGATTCCAGAAGTGAACTTGGGGTCTCTCTAGTAATGCAGAGACAGGTTTGGTTTCAAGAAGTAAAGCTAATTTTATTACTTGACCCACTTCCTCACCAAGCCATTCAAATAAGTGGGCCAATGAAGCACTGGCCTTTGAGCACTGGCCTGTACATGGGAAGACATGAATAATGCCTTTTTTGTTTAAAATACACAGAAGAAGCATAACTGCTGCTATTTTTTGTATTCTGTCAAAAGCTGTGGCAACAACTGTTTGCTTGGAAGGCTCTGTGCAAAAACATGGTGTCGTGTCTTGGTCAGAGAGGGGGCAGTTTCAGTGTGCGGGTGAGTGTGGTTGTGTAGCCAGCATGGGAGTTGTGTCCAGTCTGCTCAGTGTGGGAGTGCTCAACAGAGTGGTGGTAACCCTCTGCCCTATGTGTTTGCAGCTGGTCCTTTTATCGTGGGAGGGGTTTCAGTTGGGGGTGAGGGGGGATGGGGGGGTTGGGGGGGGTGGTGTGGTTGGGGGGTCTTTCCCTCGCAACCATTTGACTCTGCACAGCTCAATTAAACCACAAAGAATCCTTCTGCACAGCAACAGCATTGATGATATATGGGAACAACCTGTTTAGGAACTCTGTTTCCTATTTATAGCTGATAATATGTATATTCAGATACACAAACAAAACAGTGTGTTCAGTAATGGGTACCATGTATAAATTAGGCTACAAATCTCTTAAATATACATTGCATTGTTATAAATCCATGTATTTTCCTTAACTTTGAGTAAAGCATTCTACCCTCAGTGCTGCCTATTTAAATTCTTACATGTCTCATTTGCCAATATGTGTGATGATGTTATGGGGTTGTGTGTGTATCAGAAAGACAAAAGTAAATCAAGCCATATTAAGAAACAAACAACCTCCACCCCCTTTATTAAAAATATTTCATATATCACTGCATTTATGAAAACATTTATATTAAATCTGTCTGTGCATCTGTGGCAGGACAGGTGATCTTTATTTGTCTCTTAATCTATACAATGTATTTATATTTATGTATTGACTTTTTGATTATGCAGCTGCCAGTTTTCAGCAAATAAAAGAATGAGCAGCTTGATGTGAAGTCAATAGCAGAGGCTGGTAAACAAGCAACACTAGTGGGTCCAAGCCTGTGTTGTTGTTCTGTGACCATTAAGCCAGTCTGCTAAGGCTAAACTATGTGGCACATGTCAAGCACACATGCACATGCCCTCACTCAGACCCCCCCCAAACCCTCTCACACACAATCCAGACAATGTCAATATCTGAGGTTATAGGGGGTTTGTAATTTAATACTGTGCTGCAGCTCTATAAACACATGGCTAGGTTGCACTGGTCTGTCATCATTGTTAAAGTTTAATGGGTCTACAGTATCTCTGGTCCCAGAATATCTGCACCTGCAAAAGAAGCACCCTGAAATTAGAGCTGCCCTTCTCCTCCTCTGTACTCATATCCCGCTCTGCAAGCATTAATCATAACTCAAAATATATTCAACAATCATTTAAATAATTGTAAACATAATCCAGTCCTGCGAGAGTGTCCCAGGATTTGATAAATCACTCCAGTCTGCTGTGGTGACTTGCACAGTCTGTTACTCTTTGGTATTTCTGTATCAGCTAAATCATTGGTCACAGTGATTTTTTCCTTTAAATTTCCATGAAAAAGACAAAGGATGGCTAACAGATTATTTCATGATTTTCCTTTGATTTTAGAACTCAGAAATTCATCAAGGTTTTTATATATCCATGGCTGATACGTGATACCTATGCTATCTAAATGACATCTCTTTGTTGTGAAACACGCACACAGGACAGACTGCTAAATTCTCACTGAAAAACATAAAATGTATTTTTTTTTCACGTTTACTGCTCAAACGATAATCACGTTCCACCACCAAATGCCTAGGACCTAGGCATCTTATTTATCACCAACAGAGGGCGGACTTGTTTTAGTTTTTAATGATTAAATCTTTTTCAACAATGTTTCTGTAGTCGCCAGAAGGTGGCAATGCAAGCTAAGTTGTGGATCCTCGCATCCACCTGACGATCCCTCGCTAGATGCGCTGTCCACTTCCGCATCCAGGAGATACCGGTATGTGCAGTTTACACTTGCATCAAATCATGGTCAAAGGTGTAATTGCAAGTTTAATTTAAAAATAAAAATTAAAAATAATTTGGGTTTAGATAAATGGATTAAATAGATTTTGTTTCTTATGCAGTCAGTGAAAATACCCACAAGCCCTTTTGTTGGTAATTCTGTATTGTGTGTGTGAAGCTACCTCATCCTGTTTGGCCTGCATTTCTTCCACTGCTGAATGTGTTTGAAGAAGATGTTTGTCAGTCCAATTTATTGTATTGGGGCAGTTTATTTGAAGGAACAGAAAAAATCAATGTATTTGTTTACCATTATAATATTTGTACAGTTCAATGGAAACCAACCCAGAGAACCATGGGAATTTGAATCACATATCTTAATTTAATCTGATTCATTTTAATATGCTTTTCCCCCCTCAGACTGATCTGATAAAGACTCCCCAACCTTTATATAGTTCTTAGGCTGTAGTCCAGTGTTATTCGATGCACTACAGTCAGTGCTGTCTTAGGACTCTTTGGAGAGACTCCCCTTATTCCTGTTATCAATGACCTAATGGTGCCCAAGAGTTGCTTGTCTAAACCTAGCATTCATTTTCTGAAGATGAGTACTGATGTTCAATAGCCAAGCCGTTCCAAGGCTCTGCATGTATTACTAATCTCTGCTGTTCTAGATACCCATAATAGATACCATACCGTCTGAATGGTTGCTTCCCTGTCTGTGCTTATCTGCACCAGCTGTCATTAGTGCTTCACTAGTCTGTGCAAATGTTTCTTGAAATCGAAGACAAAAACATCCATTTTAAAAAATAAATACATAAATGTTTTTTTTTTTATTTGGTTCCCACCCTAATTTGGAATGGCCGACTGTCAGCAACTGCAGCCGTGCTCATGCACAGTTCTGGAGGGTGTAGACAGCGGTGGTTCTCCCCCGAAAACACATGGGGTCGCACTTTTCACACCGCAGACTGCAGCCAAACTGGCATAGAGAGGAGGCCGAGGAAGACCTTTCATATGCAGCTTTAACTTGCGGTCCACAGGGCAGTGGGGTCGCAAGATAACCCTGACTCCTAACAGCCTGGACCCGCTCATATCGTCTGTGACAGAAGCGCCAGTTAGAGCTACCAGCCACAGTTGGCATTGGCGCGGTTCGATCTGAGACCTGGAGGCTCATCCATGCGCCACAGCGTGGTGCCTTAACTGAGATTCGGCCTTAACTGAATTTACTCGGACATTTACTCTGCATGACAATGAGCGAGATTTGAACTGCTGCTACGCCTGTCTGGGGTTAGTGGGTTTGTGGAGATTATGCGTGAAATTTGATTCACACTTCTTTTAATGAGACAGAAAAAGACAAAAATAGAAAACTGTTTAGCAGAGCAGCTTTTCTTTCTATTGTGACAGAATCAGTGTACATAACCATGGACAATAATTTATGTAATGGGACAAGTTTGTTGAATAAAATGTCATTATCTGTCATAACCATTTACATGAGCTTAATAGGCACAAACTGAATATGACTGAATAACTTGCTATAATGACAAAGGTTGGGCATAATGTTTGATAGATGCTACAATACTGCTCTCTCTGCATTTAAATGGTATATTATTTGTTATATTTGTTGTGTGTTCAGTCCAATGACATCTTTTAACATCACCAGTGTTCTGTTACGATGTCTGATTGATGTTGCAACCGTACTATGTGTGAACGTCACTTCCTGTACCCCAAACATGATGTGACCCCAGAATCTCCCCCTGCTTTCAGTGTTCATTTCCTGTTTCGGTCCCAACACGACTCTTTGGACTGAGAAAGTAGGTCAAGTCCTGCTAGCGGGTGCGATAGAGCCTGGGCGAGCCCTGCGCAGTGGGCTACAGTCAGTAGATGAGGAAGAGCGGGAAAACGATACGGGTTTGATAAGGGCAGCGGATCTGACCGACCCTGTCCTGCTGCGTAATGCATTCCCGAAACAACTCTGAGGCATCGTGTTTAGCGTCTGGGTTTTCAGGAGAGAGCACTGTCAGCTCCCTGGGGGGTGGAAGCCCGGGTCTGAGGCGCGTCAGAGCCTGTGTCTGCGCACCTGGCCAGCGGTCAGGCCGCTGAAGTTCTCCCCTGCTCCTTGTTACCCACGGTGCCCTGCACTGTGTCATGGCGCTGTGACTCACGCCTGGTAGGGACTGGCTCACAGGGTTCTGAGTCCACAGCGGATAGGAGGGTCCCTCCGTTCCATTAGCCATTGTCCCACACCCTTAAAATAATGGATTTACCATATTGCTGTGGCCGTGGACCCAACAATGGCAGGAAATGACACTGGCAGCATGTGGAGACGGCAGGGCACTGTGCTGGCACAGCAGGGCATGGCAGTTATAGTAGGCTTGCCTATTAAAACTCTTATTTTATTAAACTCATTGTCAGATTTTTTTTCATTGTAAAAAAGTAAATTTTATTTTTTTATAACCACATCAAACATGGTTAAATTTAAAGTGCTGTAATTTTGTTGCATTCTGTTGCATAAGTAGTTGGTGGCAAGCAAGATAGGAAAATAATATTATAACTAATCTAAGGGTGATTCTTATTATTAATTCTTATTCAAACATCTTAGATACGAGTTCCACAGCATCCACATACAGTCAATATTTTACTGTACATTTGCAATCGTCGTGTTTATCGATTGCATTTATTTACAATAAAAGCAGTGAAAAATACAAAGAGAGTGTGGCAATTAATTGTTTTCATTAAACTCCATCCCCCTATGAAAAGTACAGATGCTGTTGACATCCTGAGCATTACCAGATTTGATCTCACAGATAGAGACATGCCTATAGAGTTATTGCTTGCATGATATAACATAGTAGATCTTTATTTATCTTTATTCAATTAAGCTGATTGGTGAACATGGCCATGCTTGCACTCCGAGGTGGGGGGCAGTGGATGGCTGGGCCTGGGGGAGAGGTGAGGGAGAGGTTAACATGCTTACACTGCTTGCCTACAGCACAGAGACCCACTACTCTGACCTCAAGGTCACAGCGACCCCGGGGGGCCCCAGGGAGAAATTAGACTGGCTGAGAAGTATAGCCACTCTAATTGCTTTTAAACAGGGCGAGATCTTCATCAGGTAGCTAGACATCTCATTCTGGATCTCCTGCCCGCATAAGCCCTTCTCCACAGGGCTGGGATGGAGGCCTGAACCCTGCCTGACCTTGCAAGTGTCAGCGTCCTTTCGAAGGGGTCACGCGGCAGCATTTACAGCATTTTACAGCATTGGCTGCTTTCGGGTTTTGTGCCCGGATACCTACAGAGCTCGAGATACTATCAGACAAACTGTCGGAATCCCGCATAGTTCAATTACATTTACGGCTTGATTTGGAAGACAACAAGGCCACCTGACAATGCCATCAGTTAGCGATGTCAGACTTGGAGCTAATGGGCACTTACCAAATGGTTGTGCTTTCAACGTAAAAATGATGGCATTCAGAAAGGGCCTGGAAATGTGCCTAAAAGCCTGGAGGGATTACTCTGAGATTTACCAATGGAACACATTCAAAATGTGTTCCTGGATACTAGGGCATGGCTCCTCCGGGCTTAATGCTGACAGCTTGTATGCCTCACCTCCAGAGATGAGAGTGGTTAAACCTTCACCCCTATAGTGAACCTTACCCTACAGTCCTTTTCACTCTCAAACTGAACATCTCACCATGAAAGCAAAAGCCACATCCTTCCTACATCGCCCCACAGTAAGGATCAGGCAATAGACTCTTTCGAATTTCAAAAAGTAGAAATCTGAGAGCATCGTTTTTCCGCTTTTGGCCCTTGGCCTGTGGACCTCATCCTCGACTCCTTCCTGCGAGCTGAATTGAACCGAAGCGAAGCACAAGCTTCATGGGGCGTGATGAGGCACGCCAGTCTTTACCGCTGTCCTTTGGCTTGTGGTGTAATGGGAGAGGGTAAATTAAAGTTGGAGCAATTCAACCATACATTTCCTTCATGACAAGAAATTTTCAGTGTAGAATTTCAGGATGTAATGTATCTGAGTGCCAATACCAATGACTGTGTATTTCGTACATTTGACTTTTAACAGTTAAAAACTGAAAAACAAAACCCATAAAATATTACATTTATTTGTAAATAGCGTAAATTGAGGCTGCGCTGCAAAGAATGAAACAAATCACAAGACACAAGTATTTTTTGCAGATGTATTTTTCCATCAGTATTCCTTCAATCTTTAGACCTTTCATTTCCTTTAATCAGCACATACGTATATTTGAATTATTAGATTTTACATGGCAAAACATAATAAATATATTTGTTTCCGCCATGACGCTTACCACTAACTGAGCTTAAAAACTCTGGCAAGGAAGCACTACCTAATCGATTACACGCAGCAGGCTCCGGTGTGTTTTTGCCAAAACCCCTCAGTGCCGGCAGACGGCTCATATGCATTGCAGATCCGGACTTTCTGGCAGCAGGGATACACTGATGGAGCAACATGTGATAAATGTTTTTTGGAAATGTAAAATGATAAAGCAAGAACGTACTGTAGTCATTAAAATACAGCAGGCCTTCAGCTCTGGCCTGGATTGTCCGGTCCCTGTGTGGATAGTTATGGCCTGTGTTAGTCTCGACTATCTGTGTAATCTTCTGACTTGGATTAGTCTGGACTATATGTGAATAGTTCTGGCTTGGGTTAGTCAAGATAGCATTATGGACTAGTCTGAAGTACATCTGAAGGATGTAGAAATGGCTCCCCCAGTACTGAACATATCATTCACAATGCTTAGCAGTACTGTCTTAATCTTGTCTTTATGAAATAGAGGACATGAGATTGGTATGGGCAAGCAGTGAAGGTACTCAGAACATCTGCTCCAGGGGGTCTGTTTCTCAGGAATTTGGAATGTGTTTGTTGAATTCCTGATTACTGCCCCACTTCCAGGAGCAGCTGCTGTCTGCTATGTTCACATGGGATGTGATTGGTCCCGCTCCGGGGTTGCATTTCAGAAGGGATGTGATCGGTGCCACTCAGGCATAGTTTTTTGGATAGCACAACAACGCGTGGATGAGGAGAAAGATACTGTAGCCCCAACATTCCCCTGCAGCCCAAGGACACCAAGCGTTGAATTAGAGATAACTATATTTAATGTCAATAAGGAGACGGACAGCTCTCTGAACTTCACGCTTAAGGTTCTACTCACCCCTGCTCAACACTCCCTTGTTGAGTGGGGACAGGAATCCAGAGGAACAGGAGAAAGTTTAGTGTAAAAAGAAAAGAAAGTAAAAAGGTAAAGTGAACAATGGAGTAGAGATGGAGTCAATACACCAAAAGAGAAAAGCATAATGGGTGAAATTGCAGTCATTTGTTTTTGTAGTCTTTGGCTGAAGAGGCTGTTATGGTGAAGGGTAGCACAGGCCCAGTACAAGAAGGACAGATAGTTTTACAAACTAAGGATTTGTCCTTTTTTAAGCTGTCAGAGTCGTCCCACCCTACTAAGTCTAGATGAATCTGGAACTGAGTGAAACTCCTTCTCTATTGTGAACACTGTCTCATACTGGGCAGACGTGCTGCTTTTCAAACATTATATATTTGCATTTCTCTGGAGAGAACTTTTGAAAGAGCAGATGTCAGATGTTACAGCAATTACTGTGTCACTCTGCTCAAATGACCCATGGCAGGAAGGAGGGTCGGTCAGTGGCCCACGCTGACCTGCTGAGGTGACGGATGTGGACCTCACGTCACCGAGCAGATGATGCTGTCCAGACTGTGGAGGCTGATAATCTGGAGTGAGGCCCCACCCCCTCTTATCCTTAGGCCCACCCCCTACCACCCATAGGTCCTGCCCCACAGCTGTTCTGGCTCCTGGGAAAGCCCTCCTCTATTACTGGGTGGTGGTGAGGAGGCAGGAAAGCAGTTCTCAGCTCAGTGATTAATGCAGCCCAGTGGTTAATGCAGCTCAGTGGCTAATGCAGCCCAGCAGCTAATGCAGCCCAGTGGCTAATGCAGCTCAGTGGCTAATGCAGCCCAGTGGCTAATGCAGTCCAGTGATTAATGTAGTCCAGTGGCTAATGTAGTCCAGTGGCTGATGCAGTCCAGTGGTTAATGCAGTCCAGTGGCTAATGCAGCCCAGTGGCTAATGCAGCTCAGTGGCTAATGCAGTCCGGTGGCTAATGCAGCTCAGCGGCTAATGCAGCTCAGTGGCTAATGCAGTCCAGTGGCTGATGCAGTCCAGCGGTTAATGCAGCCCAGTGGCTAATGCAGCCCAGTGGCTATTGCAGCTCAGTGGCTAATGTAGTCCAGTGGTTAATGCAGCTCAGTGGCTAATGTAGTCCAGTGGCTAATGCAGCCCAGTGGCTAATGCAGTCCAGTGGTTAATGTAGCTCAGTAGTTAATATAGCCTAGTGGAAGCTCCTGTAGAGCATCACAGAAGAGTGAGGAGGTGAGGTTACAGAACTTTAGAAGCCTAGCTCTTTTCTGTGGGAATTGAAGCTGAGTAAAGCAAACCATTAGCTTCAAATATTAAACTTTGGCCTCTGATTTTTACATCTATTGTAGAAGTCCAATATTATTTCTATATACAATATATGTTTCATACAGAAAATAAGAAACATTAGGTTAGGATTTATGACAAATAGCCAAGACAAATTTTACCTTATTTTCCCAGTGTTTTGGTATGCCATTGTAAATCAGGGTCAGAATGTCTCATGTTCTCATGTTGCATATGTATGTGTACCCCACCACAGCAGATTATCTGATACAGACCCTGGTAAAGGGCCATTATTAATGTAGGATGAAATTTACATTCACTGTAACTGTCAGTCAGCGGTCCCTGGAAACGACTTCTTTTCTGCATTAATAATGGTCCTTTGCCAAAAGCCTATCATTTCCCCATGATTATTAAAAACAGGCATCGCCTCGCTTCAAATGTATTCTGTGATCTTGTGCTTGCTAGCTCTTACTGACATTGGGGAAATATTAACAGCTGTTGAAATCTTTTTTTGGGCCGACTGTTGATGCTTGGACTTACAGTTTGTGCTGTTCCAGTGCTATAACCTGCCTGTGCAGTAAGTCTGTGTACACAACCTCCATCCCCCTTCAACCCCTCCCCCCCACCCCCAAGACAAATACCTGGTCCTGAAGTAATTTAATCAGCCCTGGACTCATAGATAATGAACAGGTGATTGCTTTGAAGTCAAGTTGGGATGTGGGGAGGGTGTGGCTACTGTAACACATTCAGAGATTGACTGAGGAATTGTAGGTGTGCAGTAAATTAATGCCATCTATCCTGTTCTGTTTCACTGATTCTTTGCACATAACATTGCACATAGCCTTGTCATGCGAGTTATGCTTGGCTGAACACAGTGTGTATGTGAGTTATCCTCAGATTAACACAGAGTGAAATGTCTTTGCTCTATCAGCTGAACGCAGTGTGTACTGGAGGTATTCTCATTTGCTTGCAGTGTCTACATAAGTCTGCTACTGGGAGTGATTTCAGGCCCTAGAGCCCTGATAGGAACATGAGTAGCATCCTGTGCAGAGAGAATCTTCTGCGCACTGTGCTCTTCACACCTCTGGTCTCATCTGGACATTACTGGTGTTTTAATTCTGAGGTTTGTGGCTTCGGTGTGTGAAAATGCGTGTAGCTTTCCATCTAGATTGTGCTGCTGTAATCTTACATGTGAGGGTTTTCCCTGTGCATCAAAAGACTTAAAAAAGTGGAATAAACAGGAACTAGTGCTCAGGAACTTGACGTATGACTTCAAGTCTCTAGTGAATCCTGTAAGGGTTTGCTTGCCAGCGTAATCGCATGATGTCATGGGAAAGGAAACAGACTTGTGCATGTGATGAAATCCAATTAATGCTGTTTGAGTTGGATGTCAACCTGCAGCACCAGTGAAAATAGGTCTGTGAGAAGGGACTGACAGGATGTTGTATTGTGTAGTGACAGCATTTTCCCAGAAATGTGACTGGTACAAAAAATATCCCCTCTGAGATTATAGACTGATCTTATTTTCCTGGTAACCTGGAAATACGCATAAGATGGGATCTTTTAATGTGTTTAGTGTTTTGATGTTATGCATGGATGACATTACAGGCCACAGGCTTTTGTTAGGTTTGTTTTTGAAACTGTAGGATTACGGTGGATTGTTAGGGTGTTAGGGTAGGTTAGGATCAGTGTTGCTTTTCATGAGTTTACATTTTCTTTAATAAGACTTACTGCATTCTTGCTTTGCATTCTAATACACACCATTTTTCAATAAAAACTGAATTTCGATGAGCTTGTTACACAGGTAATTCTAAGCTCTCGGGTTGCTGAAGGTTTTTTTTTTTTTTAACCCACAGCATGCTTGTGCAAAGATGAAAAATCTGATGATTTTCAGTGTGCTGTGTAGCTGAGGCAATATGTTACAAGGACAGTCGGTCAGCAAATTTTACAGAGAACTTTGGAGATGAGACTCAAACTTGTGCGACCCAAGTAGGGCGTTTTATTAACAAAAGTGCCCCCAACTATTATACAAACATTTATATAAATATACAAAACAAAATAATAAGCACATCAGTTATAACCACGCAATTACACCCACATACTGCCAGCCACCCTACTGACCGCAAATGACCTGCTTATATACCTATTATCCGGACTATACCGTTTTCATACAATATTCAATTATTTCACTGAAGAAATTACAGTATATTTTTACATATAGAAATAATTAGACTATATTATCAGGTGCTACTTTATATCTAATAATCACATATCTAATTGGGTACTTGAAAATATTACCGAATACACTTTACTGTGTAACCCCGTCTAAAATAGCCAATTATTATTGTCCAAAGCTTCCAAAAAAATTACACAGAATCGTGACATTCGGTTTACGTCATTCCAGTTTGAACATGGAACGAACGGAACAAGCAACGGTTAGTAGTAACTCCTAATATTGCGTTTATTGAACATATAGTAAAATAAATAAATGTAATGTTTGAGATCAGATATGTATATGTTTAAGCTACTTGCAGTACATTATAGTTGCAAGCAGATGTACAGTTGCGAATGTGTTTGAGTCGACAAACCGGAAAACATAAATATTGCGCACTACGTGAAAGCGCTACCATGAGCAGATACACTACTAAAACCCGTTAGTTTAAAAAAAAAAAAAAGTACGGAGGGTTCGTTCCGTCACACAGTACAACAGCCTAGAAACGTCCGGTGCTCTTACCTATTAGGACAACCTGACCAAAGTACTCTCACCTGGGGAGTGACTGGGTTGACGCATGCCACAGTGAATGAGCTGTTGTGCCAGCGTGGCATTAAATCAGATAGAGCAGGATTATTATGGTTGGGAACAGCATGCCCACCAAGGGGCCTCAGGGTGTGGTGATGTCAGCCCAATGAGAAACAATTCATTACACACAGATTTTTAATGGCAGTCTAATAAAATTTATCTGCAGGAGTTTCCTGGCAGCTGTACTCACAGGTGTGCACAATGGGTGAACATTCTGCACGCTCTGACATTACTGTCTATTCATAACACTAATGAGACTGCAGGCAACTGAGGGCTCACAGATTGTGCTCCACCCATGGGCACCTGAGGGCCCTCAGTGCCTGGAATAAGCTCCTCTGAGGGCCCACAGAGCATGCTCAGTCTGTGGAATTAAACTATGTGCCCAGCAAAGCCCTGGATTTAGCACACCTGGAAATCCTTAATGTAAATTCCGTGAACAGAACACTTCATGACCTCATCAGCATTCAATATAGTTTGACATTTTATAAAAAAAATTTGGCCTTTAATTGAGTAGCCCTAATGCTTTTGTGATTATGGGGTAATTACATGAGAATACATGCAATGTTACTACACATTTAATTTACTTGAAGTCTGACCAAGAATGCATTGCCTCTTTAAAGAAACTCCTTAAGGAGCTTTACTGCAGCTTAAGGCAATAAACCTTTTGGGCCTCATAACATGGCATGTTAAACACCCCCTTTAATAACCCCCAGAAACCTAATCACCTTCTTTGGTCAAAGCTGTGTGGATTTTAAAAGTGAGCACTTTTCTATTAAACCATGTTTACATTAAATACCATTACTGAATGTTATATATGGCATATGAAAATCCAAAAGGGAGGCCAATTTTACCAAACTTTTAAAAATGATCCCATATTAAAGAAAAAAGTTTATACAGATGTAGTAACAGTTAGCCAGTTACATTTTGTCCTGTTGTAAAATAAATACTGGAAGGTTAGTTAGCATTCATTTGGTTCTGTATTTATGCGAACAAAACAGTGTTTAACTAATGAATTTTGAAAAACACAGTTTATTATTAAATCACTTCTGTATATACCGGCTTGTCATCTGTGTAAAAGTTTTGTTTAAAAATGAATAATCATTCCCATTGTTATACTATGACTGTAATGATATTCTTTTCCAGGATACATTTAATCACAATTTTGGACATTGATTTATTACTGTTTGGTAAGGTTTCATAGGCATTCCAGAAAATCTGATTTGGCATGTCAAGTCTGCATGGGTTCTAGAAAGATACCTTTTTAGGACAGAGCACGCTATGCAAAGAACTAATGGATCCACATATCATCTGTTAATTCCAGCCATACCACGAGGCTACATATTATCCTGTCAGCGTATAAAGTGACTTTTTACTCTGACCAGACACTGTTCCGAGAACAGGGTAACCTGCCACCTCTCCCATTGGCCTCTGCGCACAGCGTTTCATTCGGCTGTCGGTGATGAACACCAGACCCGGGAAGCTGAAGGGCTGAGACAGGGACTGGTGTGAGATAAGCAGCACATTCTGTCTGCTCGAGTGGGAACCCAGGAGCTCTGGACGTCAGCACCTCACCTGTCACCGTTAAAGGCATGTATGAAACGCAAAGCTGAAACGCTGTGACGAAACAGCGTTTATTCACAACCCCCCCCCCCCCCCCACACACACACCCATGCGCGCACACACACGCACAGACACACACACTCGCACTCACACAGACACACGGACACCCATGCGCACACACACACGCACAGACACTCGCACTCACACAGACACACGGACACCTATGCGCACACACACACGCACAGACACACACACTCGCACTCACACAGACACACGGACACCCATGCGCACACACACTCGCACTCACACACGGACACCCATGCTCAGACCCGACCCAGCTGTGACATAACATGGCAGAGCACTTCAGATGAAATTACTCAAAAAATTTTAAGATATTTCTTACGTCTGGGAGTCTGAACCTGCTCGCTACTTCATCACTGTCAGTTTCTCTGGGAATGGAAAACAGCCAGCAAATCACAAAACACACACGGAGCACAATGGTTATGCTCACAGTATCATTACATTCCTGACAGGAAACTGATCCAAAACAAAAAGGGAATAAATAAATCTGTCCGCCAAACTTTTAGCCATATGAGTGCAGTATGGCCCAATGCCTATTATGCACAATATGCTTGTTTGATGGCAGTAGTTTATTTAAGTAAGACAGTACGAGAGACCATGCTGTATCATGAATACAGTCACGGCTACAGGGTTGTTAGGGACAATGCAAAATATAGTGCTGTATTGCTTTTATGAAATGGTTACATCATATAGAAGCAATTAATTGATGACACAATATAATTTATTTCTGAATATTTGGAAGTAACGGTTTGTGCAGTGACTGTATCAGATTTACAAAAGCTGTAGAAGGCAGTCTCAACCAATCAGCATCCAGGATTTTTATAATTGTAATTGAAGCTCATCAGAACACATCTGCACTTAATGAGATGACGCTAACATTGTAATATTGTGTACTTCAGGAAACCATATTCGCAGTTTTAAATGGTCCTAATTTTTCTTCCTAATTTTTAAAAATTACTGCAGGCAGAGGTGGGCAATAAAGAACAACAAAACTATGTAACCCCTGTAAGTGAAGAACTTCAAAACATTTACGGGCACGTTTTATAATTACAAATAATAATAATAATAATAATAATAATAATAATAATAATCACAGCTTTGACATCAGAGCATTTCATTCTTCATTATATACCCAACAGATCCCATTAAGAGATTTCACCACGTCGGTTTGCTGTTTGATGATTAATAGGACAGAGAACAGCTGAGTTTTCAGAGTCTCGAGTGTCGGACCCAAACGTCAGTGGGAAAAGAGAAAGCTAATGATCCCAGTGGGGGCAGACGGGGGAATTTTCCTCCCAACGTGGACCCTTAATGCGGGCGGGATTTTTTTAATCAGCTGCACCTGCTCCCCTTTCTCAGCGCGGCAGTGGGAAAGCGCGGCGCTGTTGCGCCGGGGTCTTTGGGGAACAGAGTGGTTGAAAGGTCAGGAGCAGCTATTTCAGCGCGGCTTACAGTTCATTTTCCTGGGAAAAGGGCTGCCTGGGCTCAGGATGGCCTGCCATTGATCTGTGACACTCTGGATTGATGCATCACAGAGAAGTGAAAAAAAGGCTAAATGAAGGAAGGGCTGCTGGACGGCTCATCACGTTTAAGGTACCGTTGTAGTGTGTGTGCTTTGGCCCCGCAGTCTCAGCTTTACCAGTGCAGACTGTGACTGGTGGTGCATGATGGACAGTATTCTTTGGCCATGCAGCAAAGGAGGGATTTCAGTTGGCAGCACCTGGCTGTCTCGCTTTGCACCAGTAAATCCCCCCTCTGATCAGCTGCCCATATTCTGTCTGCAGATGCTGCACAGGAAGTGCTCATTCAAAATCTGTGTGATAAGTCTGATCTGAGCGGGGGAGTGAAAAGATTGAGTGGGTGACATCACGTGTTTTGGAGGACTGCTCATGTTTGTCTGGGCTCTCCTTCATTGACAGAAGGGTTGTACTGATGAGCTTGGCTTGCAGTTAGAATGCGATATTCAAAACTATAAAAAAAATAATGCAAAAAATAACAATTTGCAATATGCAAATGCAATGCTAGGCCGATGCTCTGCAAACACACAACCTGGTTGTTCATATTCCACATGTGCTCTTAGGTCCCTGTGCAGGTAATAATCCTGAACCCTCAAGGGGGTGATCCAGGACAATTGCGAAATGACTGAGTGGAAGAAAGCACAAATCATAAACAGCTTCATCCTGTTCTTGCCTGCTACAGCACCCCTCGGTGCAACACTTGACACTGCAGCTCTTGCTTGGATGATATTTTTTAGAATGCAATGACACAGGAAACTTTTTTTTAGCTTGAAGCGTCTGTGTTTGGGCCTAACAATTAGTTACTGACAATCAATACAAGCCAGCAATAAAATGTTCTCAATAGGACACAATAACTTGCAATATGTGACAGTGTAGCCTTCACTGCAGAGATGGACAGGACTCTGCGCATGCTTTTTTTCCTGAATTGACTGTTAGATTAGTGGTCATGGTGAGCCTTGCAGGCAGAAAATTGATTGTTTGGAATGCTCCAAGGTGAGGCTAATTATGGGCCAATTAGCTATGCTGACTAATGGGGTCATCTTTTTGCAACTTGGTTTGGCCAGTATGGCAGAAAAGCTTTTTCCATAAAGGGGCAGTTCACCCAGTAATGAAATAAAGCTATGTTTCCACTTATGCAGAGTTCTGTCTATCCAACCTTCTAAGAATTTGTTAAAACAATGTTTAAAAGGTTAAAACTTTGACAACACACCCTAAAACAGTGGTGCTTTGGTTGAGACTTGCTGTTTTGCAGTAGAAAGTTTTAAATGAAGCCGTGTACAGAAAGGTCTGTGGATGTTCATGAGTAATTATGTCATTTTATTTGAAAAAGAGAAGTTTCTTTGAACGCCACAAAAACTTGGTCCCGTTGAAGTTCGTTGTATCAAGGGGACAGTGGATATCTAGAAAAACAGTATAATCTTTCATATATGGACGGATAGATCGCACTCCAGGTAAGTGGAAACATAGCTGTATTTAATTTTGGGTGTTTTCATAGCTGTATACAGACACTCCTGGATTTGATCAGCCTTTACAAATGGATGCAACTGTTTGTCCAACACAAATCCATTTCTGTTATTAATTGCAAAGAGCACTGAACTTGCCAAAACTGTCCCTTTGGTGAAAACAACACAAGCAATTGCATTGATTTTTAGTCACAGTTAAGGAAACCTGTTAAGATAACCAATGGTGTAGAATTTAACCATGTGCTGTCCAGTAAACAAACTAACTTAGTCCAATATACTTGTGCCACATCACCTCTGTATCCATGCTAGTATAGTATATAACACATGGATAAAGCTGACAGACAGTGTCCTGTTGGATCCCTGCCTGTATTTAAAAGGGCAGACATTCTGGAGGGAATTTGTTGAAGTGCAGACATGATTGTTTGCTTTGCCCGCAAGTTGTTTGTTTAGCATTACTGGGTCAGGCTCAGGGTCAGGGAGAATGTTGCTGTGCTGTTCTATAGCTCTTACGGATGGGAGTAAGTGGATACTGCCAGTCTCATGCAGTGATATCTGGCGAATAGCGGGAAGTAACTCAATATCTATGAATAGACTTGCAGAATGCCAATGTGACCAACTGTGGAATTTTCTCACAACAAATACTTGAAAGACAAGCCTCTTCTGCCTTCAGGTCATTATTTATGAGTGTGTATTCCTCACAGAATGGAAATGTCAAATGAAAATGTCAAACTGTGGAGAGCAATTGAGCAGAGCCATCAGATAACATACATATTGGAGGGAGAGCGCTCCAAAATGCACACAGCCAGCCACCGCTTTCTCTCACTTTGCAGTCCACCTGCTGACCAGCTGAAACTACTGCACTGCATGACTGCGCAGCTGGAGCAGCTGGCACAGGAAGGTCGCACAGTTGATTTCCCAGGTGAATTGTCATTAGGAGATGGGAGATATTCTGCCAAATGGAACTCACCTTCCGTGTTATCAAAGCTTGGGCAGAACTTTTTCCCCCCACCCAGCTCCCTCCACCTAGTCTACAGTATAAGTTGTTAGGTGAAATTATGGATATTATTAATCAATTGGTTTGTACTATATTAATATTTGTTACAGTAAGAATACACACATACACACTGAAGTATATTTAATGGCCAATTATACGTTGCCCCGTGCAATAGTTTATTTATGTAAGTTAGGTTAGGTGGGTAGGGCTACTTTGACAAGTCTACTTCTAATCAATAACTTGTAGCTTGTTTTCTATGTAACAGGCTTGGTGAATTATACACACACACACACACACACACACACACACACAATTTTCACACCACGTCATGATGTTAATGTCTTTGGCACAATCATTTACTGGAAAGGAATCATATGGAACTATGGAAATCACAACCAAACTCTAATACAGCATGAAATCATTCACTTTTCATTAAAATAGAAAAAACTGTTTAAAAAAATCAATTTGTTCCCAGAAACCTTAACTGAAACTTCTGTCAGTCTTGAGATTTTCCATATCTAATCTGGTGATTTGATATTCAAGAACAAAGAAAACACTGCAAAAGATCTGTTAAGAGTATTTAAGTTTTTTCTGTTATGAATCAAAACAGATGATCCTTTAGAGGGATAATATTTCAGTGAACATATTCTTTCCCAAGTATTTTAAAAACACAGAGAACATCATGCTCTGTTATTTTCCTTTGTTTCACGTAGTGCACGAAGAGAACGGTCATACGTGGAGGTATTTTAATTGATTTTCTGTGAGCAGCTGTAGGGAAAGAACTGGTGGCACTGATAGTCTTACATAAGAAGATTGATGTTTAATGCACTTGAGGGTGGTAATGCTTTTCATGATTATGCAGGAATAATGACAGCTTGCGAGCCAAGCAGCAGTGTATGGGCACAGATTTATGGTCTCTGTCTGGGAACTACAAAGGAAGATGTACATTACGATTTAACTGACCAATGGGAGCATCTTATGGGTGTATTCCTTAGCTACACACTGGATTTGTTTTTAATTACACATATTTTCAAAGATATCATGCAAAAATAGTACTTAACAACTGTCATCAGTAGTAATGATAATCTACCGATACAGCGGTCACAGTTTACACCCAAATCAGATGCGAAATTAATATATGATTTAATTTACTTAAACAAGCTTGATTCTAAAATTTGGAAGAAATTGTGATGTATTTAATTATCACAAGCAAAACTAACAATATATAACATACAACCACACATTCTCTTCAGTGGAATTTCTCTTCAGTGGAATTGCAGGCACATGTTTGACTGTGATAAGTTATGTCACAATTATGCCGAGTAATTGTGCAGTAACTTCTGTTAATAAACAAAACATTTGTGAATATGAGAATGCAGCAGCTTTGAAGCTTTCATATTGAAGTATTCAGCTATTTGTTGCACCCAGGAGATACCCTGCATGTGGCAGGTGAGACTTGGCTGCTCAGTATCAGAAGAGAAGACTGAGGCTCAGATGAAAGCAGCTGTTGCCCTTCCTGAGTTCCTGCATTGGGCGGGTAATGGAAGATTCTCGACAGGTCTCCCGCTGCCCTGATAGCACTGCCATGGAGGATTCATCTTCTCTGCATAGTTTGGCAGTAAGACGGCAGCCATGCCTCTGTCCGTAGCTTCTGCAGAAGCCAGTATCTCACATTCTGTCACCTCTTTCCACAAAGAGTGGCCAGGTTCTGACAGCAGCTATGCACCCGTTTAATAATTATCTAGGGAGCCCTAGGGCCGAGTAGGCGGTCCCGCCTCTAGCTGTCTCCTTTTCACTCAGCATCCTCTGAAATAAAATGGACAATGTTATTATTGCTAATGACAAATGAGGGATCATGCCAGGGAGGAAAAACCTCCCTCTGGATAAACATAAAAATGCATCATCGCACACCACATAGCTTATGTGATCGAGGAGGCAAATAAGGCTGAAATTTCCTGATTTTGGCCACTGTAGATCCGTACATGCTCAGCGCACCAGTCAATCACAGGGATAGGTCTGTCTCTCACTGCAGAGGTGGATATTGATAATACCGTGGGCATGCAGGAATACCAACCTTCACCACTAGGGGGGCCTGCCAGATTCCCCTATTAGAGGAGCCTAACGCTCAAATTTCAATAATTCACAAAATACTTTGCAAAAAACAAAAAAATAAACAAAAAAAACCCCCTGAATTTCTACAAATAAAAAATGTAAAGTAAAATAAATACAAAGCAATTTTTCTTTGGTTATAAATACCCTACATTTAATTTATTCAATAGCTCTGCAAATGCAGTCATTTATTTTTTATTTTTTTATTTTAAAATTATAATTACAAAAAACCAGTATTGCTGGTATGGACATACTGTAACTACAGTAATGTAGGCTTGTGCACCATATGACACCATTTAAACCAAACACTGCAACAAGCCTACTCTACTGAATTAATCAAAACCATTGCAAGATGGGCTTATAAATATACAGTGAGCTCGATAATGTTTGCAACAAAGACATTTATTTTCTTGATTTAGCTCTGTACTCCACAACTATAAATTGTTGATCATATTCTCAGCTCCTATTGAAGGATATTTTTTATACATTTTGATTTTATCATTATTGAATTTTTGCAGTCCCCCATTTCAGGGCAACAAAGTGTTTGAGACATACAGTACTAATGTTATGTACATGACCGTAGTCATATTTAGTACTTTGTCACATGATTACAAATATAAAATTGTGGAGCACAGAGCAAATCAAGAAAAAAAAAGTTTTTGTCCCAAACATTATGAGTTTTGCATAGTGGGTCCTGGTGTCACAAACAAAATCTGGCTGACTGACATTCTTACAAAGCCTGACTTTATGCTTTTTATGCCAATTTCCTAGAAACCCATTTTCTGCTTTCCCATGAAACCCCTGTACAGATGTATGTGCTCGTCTGTGAGGCAGAGCAAAGCAGCTTACTGTGTTATTGGAGGAGGCGGGGCCCATGACGACAGTACTGAGAAAGTAACACTCTTGCCCTTGGTTTGGGCTGTTGTTTTTGGCTGGGCGCGACGGTGGATGGCTGTGGAAGGTCTGATAGTTCAGTGGACGGACCCAGCTGTGGTAGAGCCGACGGTAAAAACGGCCGCACCTGTGTCCTGACTGACAGCTGACGCTGCCAGTCACCCGCACATGGTGACAGAGGTGACCTCACTCCCCGATTACATCATGGACGAGGGCGGGAGCCAGCCTGACGAGTGCAGCTGTTGCACCATGCTGGAAACATCTCTCTTTCCCTGCTTTTCCCCCCAGGTCTCTCCCTCTCTTAAGTGGGATTGTTTAACTGCATGCTGTCATGCCTATTCAATTCTGAGGGAACCTTGGCTATTTGAAGCTGAATTGATGGAGATCTGTGATGAGGTGCATGGAATAATGCACATTATGGTTGTCCTTCTTTTTGCTTTCCAATAAAGGTATTGCAGTGACAGTTTTAAATAAGAGCACATGCAATCAGGACCAGTGGAAGCAATAGATAAATTGGGCAATTTCCCTGGGCGCCAGACCACTAGGCATGCGATGCCTTGAACATAAATAAATATCATTGTCAACAGGAGAACATTTTCTGAACGTCATCTTCTGAGACACACTGGTAATGATCAACACAATGAGAAAGCCTAGTGGCACTGAATATGGAAGGTGTGTACAAGCAAAGGTGAAAAGCTTGAAAAGAAGTCTAAAAAAGCAAACTTGTTTTCTAAAAAGTTCAGATTCTGCACAAGAGGCTAACGTAAATCTTGCTAATGCAACACATACTAGCCTAGAACTGGATTACTCCACACTCCAGCCAAAGAAAAAATTGTCCTCTTTGAAATGGTGTCAATGTTATTTATTCATTATGCCTGACTTGAATCAGAAATAGGGGTCAATGTTTACATTTTTTGTCTTAAAAATTTTGAATGTATGAGGGTGGGATATCCCTAATTAGCTCAGAGCACCTGATTGTTTTTTTCCCCCAGTCCTGCATGCAGTTGATACCAGTTTATACAGCTGCTTAATGTAATATTGAGAGGCATTTCCTGAGAAGCATTTACTAGCACTGTTTTTGCTTATTGCTTCAAAATCTGTGTTTTTGCTTCAAAATCTGCACTTCACTTTCTAGGTTATTCATAATCAATCATAGGCCTGGAATTGTTTTATAAAACTATTTTTTCTCAGAATTGACATATTTGGAATCTTGCATCACCTGACCACTTGTATCACCTGCACTCACACATGTAGCTCTGCGGCTTTAGTGCATGCACTAGCCAGTTTTGATAAAGGCCAGAACAAAAGGTCGCAATGTGGGTTTCATTTCAAAGAGAGAGAAACATATCGGAACAATTCCTCTGGAGCAGAATAACCCACGCTGTTCGTATCGTTCATAGTTTTTAGCGAAAATGACAAAGTGCATTTCACATGATAAGTGAGCACCACAGGGGAATATAGAGAGGTCATAGCGACGCTATCGAGGGAGGGGGCAGAGAAGAGTGGGGGCTGTGCGGAGCAGCGGCCTGTTACTCAAGGGGACGGGGGCCAGCCGGTGAGAGGAGGCTAAGTGAGCAGGCCTGGTTGGAGTGTGTTGTGTGTGATCATCGTAGCAATAGGAAGGGGCAGTACTCCAGTACTAGTTTGACTGAACACCTTCAAATGCTTACCATTCCTGCGGAGATTGGATAGGAAGTAATCTCTTTTGCCCTTTTGCACAGATTTACAGCTTCCTTTTCTGTGTTTTATTGGGTGTGAGCTCTCCATGGTGTCCCATTAGAATTTGGTCACAATTGCATTTGTTGTCATTAAACTTCCTAATGGTCTATTATACGTTTTCTTTTTTGATTCAGTCTGCGATTTTGGAGTCTACTGGGGTCTACACCTTTTATGGTTGCCTTGTTCCAATTCCATCTGCTGAAACCAAGTCACTCACTATGAGGTTAGCTTGCTTCATCTTACAAAGTAAATTCACAAGCTAACTGCGGTGCAGAAGATAGCATGATAGCATGAACTCTAACATGATCGATTTATATGGTGGGAATATGTCTTGCAGAAAAGGGAGATGGGGTGAAATGTCAAAAGAAGTCACAAGAAAGGGAAATTCCAAAGCTGTTCCATTTCCAAAAAATATGCATTTGTAACTATCATGGGTGGAAAAAAAGTTATGTAAACACAAACAGAACAATGTGACAACAAACATGAGACAGTGTATATCATAGCTATAGCTTGTACTTCTAAACATATTTTGACCAAATTGTACAGTGGTCCTTTTCAAAGTTCTTCTTCTGAAGGAAAAAAATGTTCAAGAAAATAAATTACACAATGGGGGAATTCATCTGAAGGAAATTTTGTATGTCATCCATGTAATACTGAAGTACTTACTGTGTTGCTCCCCCCAGAATGTTTGTTGGTACAGTTGTGGATTCATATGGTCTACCTGTGGAGTCACTTGTTTGACTTGGTTGTTGGACCTGAAGATTTATAGTGCTCAAATTTGGTTTCATCCATCACCTAACAATAATGTTCAGTGTTTAATCAGTGTGTGGTGTGGGTGTTCGGCTGGGCCCGTCACACTCAGGAAAGGAGCCCTCATGTTCCCCCCGCTCTGTTTATTTTGCCTGATCACTTAAAAACTATGCAACATTTCTCTCCATCTTTTTAACCATTAATCTTCCGGGGCCCTCCTCGAATAGACCCCCATCATTTGTCAGCACCCCTACTGCCACCTCCCCCACCCCCACCTCCCGCGCCAATGACAGGTTCATTCCGCGCCCCAATTTTCCTTCTCTTGCGGGTGTCACTGGTAAAGATGAATCTGTGAGCTCAGATTTGCACGTCCGCGCAGCGCAGAGAGAAGCTGAGGAGTAAACACACTGCGATCACTCCTGTTTGACGCAGCCGTTCCTCAAGACCTTTTAGGCCCTGTGTGATTTATGAGCCCCGCGGTCTCGAATGCCCGGACCTCCGAGCAGCGCCCGCGGGGGTCACGGGAGAGATGACGGCACCAGTGCGGTCTGCCTGGCGCGCCCCGCCCTCAGGACACCTGTGTGCCTCACACCAGCACTCTCCACATCCATCCTCTGTGTGTGAAGCATTACTGCAGGCTCTCTGTGACTGCACACTGCACTGGAGTTATCCCCCATTTTACTGAACATTAGCGGCTGTCTCCAGATCCAGCTGGAGGAACACATAGTTTTAGAAACGTAGCCACATTTATTTATTAAGTGCATTTTTCTTTATTGCTCAAGTGTATTTTTTTAAGTATTAAAACTTGTATCATCAAGTCGTAATTTTAAAAGTGCCCAATAGACTTTTACCAGACCTGTGCACATTTATGGTGTAGCAAAGTCTGCCGCCTCATATCCTATACTATACTCTCTGACCTTGTCTTCTACACCACGCATGCTCTACTTCAATTTCTACTGTACATACACTGCTATCTTATCTTCTACACCACACACACACCTTCCTCATCTTCTACACCTCATTTACTCATAACTTATCTTTTAAATGACATATTATCCCATCTCACCTTTTGTATTTCATATAATCTTACTTTATCTTCCAGATACATTCCTACTCTTCTTAAATACAGCATACCACTCCTACCTCAGTTTCAATGCTACACACGCTCCCATCTCATCTGCTGTGTCACACATACTACTGCCTCATTTTCTACACCATGCACATTCCCACCTCATCTTCTCTACCTCATACACTCCCATTTTCTGGTAATATCTTTCTCTTTTCATGGCCTGTGAAATCCATCCATCCATAATCTAATCTGTTTATTCCTGTTGCAGGGGCTGTCGGAGCCTATCCCAATATGCATTGGGCGAGAGGCAAGAGTATCCCTGGACAGGTTGCCAATCCATCGCAGTGGCCTGTGGAATGCAACAGGTGAAAAAATTGTGACTTGTTTTTGGTTAACTTGGCATTTAACCATTCGGTAAAGGCCATTTGAAATCTTTTTTTATTTTTAAACAAGACACTTGTCTCATTGTGCATGTGCCAAATGCAGCGTGCCTGTAGAACCAGTCGCCCCTCACCCCTTCATAAATGTCGGAAACTATGCAGCTACGCTGGCTGCGGCATTTCTGATTCACTGCTGGGTATGCAGTGTTAATCCAGCCTGTCAGGACTCACTTGTGATTGAATGTGTGAAAACTGCCACCAAAAAAATGTTCAGCATTCCAACATTCCTTTTTGATATACATATCCCCCAAAATTCCATCTGGATAAAGAGATACAATATTTGCTGTGTTTATTTATTTATTTATTTATTTATTTATTTATTGCAATACTTGAGGGTGGTAGTCCTAAACTATATTATTCCTTCTGTAGTCTGATTCAAATCTTGGACACGCTGTAATATTAATATATTAATTATAAAGTTATATATATATATATATACATAGTTTTAAATGTTATCATGCTCATCTGGTCCTCATTTCTTTAAGAGAGGTTTAAGAGAGGGAGTAATTTCTATTGAGAGTGCAGTTGGGAATATAAAAAATGTAAATACTCTCCACGCCCTACATTCTCTCTCAGTGGTGAACACAGCAGCAAAAACAATGGTCATTCTGACAAAACACAACTTAGACATTAAATGGGTTAACTGCTGTTCCATGACTTGTTTTTTGAAAACCTGAAAGCAGTGAGATTTGTGTTGTTTGTCCCTGCACAGCCGCAGAGCCGGGGCAGTAATACAGGTATGCAGAGAGGCTGAAAGCGACTCCCTACTATAAAACCTCAGGACTGCCCTTTAACCAGTAAGAACGGTGTTCCTTTGCAGTAACGTAAACCCCCTCACTGCCCCACTCTCCCCCCTGTCTGGGATCTTCAGCCCCCTCACTGCCAGACCCTCCCCCCTGTCTGGGATCTTCAGCCCCAGGGTAACGGACATTTCAGTGTGGGCCAGCTCTAGCCCCCCAGGTTTAAATGGGCAGGCCCATCCAGCCCCATTCTCACTGCATTCTTACAGCAGGTGCTTCACGTTTGTTACAGACCCAGCTGGAGAGAACTGCAACCTTTTTTTCTGGAGAACAAATTTTATTTCATTTTTTTAAATGGGGCGGTGATCTCACCTTATTTCGTGAGACCTCTAAGGCTGCTGGCAAGCTGTGGGGCCGGCAAAGCCAAAGACCACCCCCGCCCCCCCCCCCCCCCCGCACCACCACCACCACCACACCCCAGCCCCTCCCTCTGCTGGGTGCATGTCAGTGTGCGTCCGTCAGTTAAAAATGCAGTTCAGCAGTAGTCCTGCTGTTTCATCAGGGACCATCCCAACCTTTTGATTCAATGGTCTTAGTCTTTTTGAGGCCGAAGTTTACTATTTTTTATTTATTTATTTATTTGCTGGAAACCCTCGCTGTCTTTCTCATGGTTTCTCGGGGTCAGTGAGGGCCATTAAATTGGGAATTCTTTTTCCAGACCAGAAAATGTCAGGCGCTTTACCAAGAGGCAGGAGGTCATGGAAAAAGCACGTATTCTTGGAAGTTTAACAATCAGACGGTTGTGTTTATTAATATCTGACCTAAAATTTCATGAACCAGAAATGATGGAAATATTGGAGTGGTTGTTTCTCAACACGATAGATTGTTAAATGCTGTGTGCGCTATGCTGTCACAGAATGAAAAGTTGCGCTTATAACTACTCCACTGTGACAGGATGGGGTGTGTGGCTATGGCTCCTGTACAGTTGCAGGATGAAAGGGTGTGGCTATAATTACTGTAGTGTGACAGGGTGTGGATGTAACTGCCCCACTGTAACAGGGTGGGTAAGGGGCAGGGAAAGGTGCTGGAAAGATATGAACTTAGCTTAGAATGGCTCCACCTCCATGTCTCCATATGTATTGCACCCACAGTCATTGAACTGGCCTCTGATCACTGCACCTTAGAACCAACTTTGTTAATCACGTAATAAAAAGTATTGCTATCATATCCATTTATTATGGGGCTCCCCGGTGTCAATGGCAAATTCCCAACTTGGCTTTCACAACCTGCCGCCTATTCATCCATTTAAATTAGAAAAAAAAAGTTCTCTCCCTCTCCACCTCAGCTGATGTGTGGTGAGCGTTCTGATGCAAAATGGCTGCCGTGCATCACCCTGGTGGGCACTACACATTGGTGGTGGCTGAGTTTCCCCCTCCTCATTGTAAAAAATGCTTTCAGCTAGAAAAACACTATATAAATGT
Source organism: Anguilla anguilla (assembly GCF_013347855.1). Taxonomy (NCBI): domain Eukaryota; kingdom Metazoa; phylum Chordata; class Actinopteri; order Anguilliformes; family Anguillidae; genus Anguilla; species Anguilla anguilla. The sequence continues at coordinate 15,508,044 of NC_049212.1, read as the reverse complement.
AAGGAATTATTATTATTATTGCAGCATAAAACTGTACATACTCTGTATTACTTTATCAGCTGATTTTTTCTGGCTACACACCTTCCTTTTGGTAACAAACCAGACACACCCTAGGTTATGCTGCATTACATCATAAAATGCAATTTGCAACATTTTCCTGTGTACCACATTTATTAATGTCGTGCTTACACGTGTATCATTAGTATAAACACATTTTTACATGGAAACTAACATAGCAACAACCTAAATATTCAGAAGATTGTGCAGTATTCGGTGATTCCCTGTCTGTTGCCAAAGCTGAATCTGTTTGGGTCTGATAGAACATGGCCCACCATAGGAGACAGAAGCTTGCCTGTGTATACAGAAATTGCCCTCGCAGATGAAACACTTCAGTTATGAAAGCCAGTTAGCATGCCTGATTTAGCTTGTTCTAGTGCAATTGTACATGACAGATTGTCTGTGGAAAGCTCTTCTAAAGGGCAAAACAAGAAAATACTGTGGGCTTGGACTTTGCTGGCTACAGCCATTAGTTTCATTGATGGAACCAGGGCCCAGATGTGATTAAATGAATCATGTTCTCCACAGTTACCTCTCCATTTCATCACTGCTCCCAGACAAGCTCCTACCAGGTCCCCGTGGATCAGTGCTTTGCTACACTGCTTTGCTGTCCTGTCCAGCGATGCTCTCTGTCACTCCAGATGGATTATGACAGGAACTGAGATGAAACATGAAATTCTGGTGTATTTCAGTAGAGAGCTTGTTCAGCTGTGAATCATCAGCAGTTCAATGGTCCTTTATCAGAAGAAATACAGGGGCTCAGCTGATTGTGTTAGCACGAATGATTCTGCAGGGTGGTCACATCACTATGACCAAATATAGCAGATTGTCAGGGTTATTATTTTTTTTAATATAAAAGTCAAACTGATAGAATGACATTTTCTCATTCTATGAAAGTGGGATGACCTCATCTGAAATATTTGATCATTGATATGAACATAATAAGCACTTAACACATAGTCTAGGACCAATTCTACAGAATTTCAGAGGAAAAACACATTTTTCTGTTTTCTGTTAGTCAATGCCACATAAACAGGCATGCTGTAGATCTGATTACTGCTTTCAAAAGTGAATTACACATTTGAAACCTATTTTTACTTTTTTTTCCCCGATGCGGAACGCTTAGTATCATTTTAAGGCCTGTCTCTTGAGCTCTGGAGCGTCTCCTCCGTAGTGTGAGCTGCCACGTCCCTCTTGCCTCCATGTCGCAGTGCACCAGCTGAGCCGCACAGGCCTGCATTTCACATTCAGCTGCCACAGGCAGAACACAGGAACCTGAACGGTCTAAATCAGAATCATACGTGTACAATAAGGTGGGGGAAACCTGACCAACTGAAACCCTCCCTCCCTGGCTTCTTGCATCACCCCACAGAATTTTTGTCCACAGATAATGGGTGCATCACTGCACTAAGGAGTACAGTAAAGTTACAGCTGGGTGTGCCACCCGGGAACCTTATACATTTCAGGTCATTTTTCTTTGCTTTTTTGCAGGCCGTTCTGACTGTAAGGGATTTCCATTAGAGGAAGGATATAATTTACTTTCCTAGAACAGCCAGTGGGTTAAATAAGGTGCTGCACCACCCTTTTTCTGCTGAGGAAATTACATTTCCTTCTGGCCTGTCTTCACTTTGGCCGTTAACCAATCAGTTTATGTGCGTATAAGATAATCTCTGTGATGTTATTACCATGTTAACCCTATGAGGCTGTGTTTTGGCTCTGTGCACTGTACTGAAACCTGAAGTGACCGCTATCTGAACGCAGGTTTTCCAGTATGGTATGCATCGGATAATGAGAGGCTGAGAAAGAAAAGATGTCAGTTGGGTGATGTCAAAAAAAATTTTAAACACACATTCGGGCCAGGGTATAAATGTTATGTAGTTCCAGAGCAGGATCATGGGAAAGTTTTATTATATGTGTAGGCTACTATAGTAATGACTGTAAATGACTTTGCATTAATGAAGCAGACTAGCCCCCTTCTGTTTTGGGCCTCAAAGGTAGTTGTGGTATTTAATGCAACTGTTTTATATAACACTGTTTTATATGGCCATTTTGCATGCATGCTGTAGTGATATGCGGGGGCGATATGGCTCAGGAGGTAAGAGCTCTTGTCTGGCAGTCGGAGGGTTGCTGGTTCAAACCCTGGCCTGGGCGTGTCGAAGTGTCCTTGAGCAAGACACCTAACCCCTAACTGCTCTGGCGAATGAGAGGCATCAATTGTAAAGCGCTTTGGATAAAAGCGCTATATAAATGTAGTCCATTTACCATTTACCATTTAGTTCTACAAATAAGAGTGGAAATCTACCACAGACCTACCAGGCTGATGCATGATTTATGGACTGTTTCAGAAAATCATGATTGATTTAACTCCTTAAATGGCACTCGTATATTAGTGTACGGCAGTTAAACAGTTCTGGGAACAATGGATACAGTCTGCTGCCATTAGCGTAGAAAACTCTCCGTGCTGAAGCCAAGAGGAAGGAACATTATGGCCATGGATGAGGATCAAGCTCTCGTGTGAGCTGGATAACAGGGTGGGAAGTGAGCTAGGCCTGAGGCTAAACTTGCTTTGAACATCCTCCCCCCTCACCCCCCCCCCCCCCAAAAGGGTTACACTTAACGCTGGTGATGGATGGAGGGACAAACTGAAAGAAGCAACCCTATTATTTCCACATTTATGGGGCTCGGTCCTGGCTGGCAGTGCTCTTATGGAGGCTGCAGTGTAGTTCCGCCGGCTGATTAATGCTGTACAGCAGCCACACTGGGATATAAAGGCTTGAGACTTCTTCCCCAGTATTTTTGGACACGGCCCGTATTCTTGGAAGATGGTCGTTGGCCCCCACAACCCAAACTAGTCATGGAACAAACACCTGTGCAATTTGGCGAATGGTCATCCCCGTGCTAAACATGTGTCCATGTTGATGAGGTTGATGTGTGGTCTCACTCTGTAATTCATCACTCAAGCTTTCTCTCTATTCAAAATGACATCATGCAGATGGAGCTTTTGTAGTCACAGTCCCCTTCATAAAAACCTTCTCTTGCAGTCCTACTCACTATCCACTATATAGCTTTAATGATTATTATATATGAGTACAAATGTACCTGCATTGCTGCTGCCTCTGAATAGTGTTTATTTCTCCTTCCAAATTTGGACATTGAATTACTTGCTGCAGGCAAAAATTATACCATCCAATAATGTGCTGTTGGATTTCAGATTTGTTCACAATGAAAGACTCAAAATTGTTTTAAATATGATTATAGAGGTTACTCTATTTCCAATTTTGTGGCGTGTTCTAAACCTTTGCAAGTCAATGCAAGAAAACAGCTTGGATTAAATACATCATCTTAACTATGATGAAAAATAAAAGTTGGCTACTTGTTCCATGGAGAAAATAAATATTAATCAAATCTGATCTGCAAATAATTAACAAAGAGCTTAACATGTTATATGAAAATAAATAAAAGAATCAAACTTTGATTACAAAATCTATCAGTTAAGCTAGTGCACAATCAGAAATCCCATTCAAATCCAATTAAAAAATAACTCCTGCAGCTGACGATGGATTTGGAAATGCATTTCCTCCCTTTACAGCAAGTTCCCCAAGTTTTACAAATACTGAGACCTGTTGACAGATGATCCTGCTCCAGACATTTTGTTTAGTTTTTGTATTATTTCAACATGTCTCTGCAGGTCTAATTCTGGTAATTGATGACACTAATACTGTATTGCATTGCAAATGGAATGTGTACTTTTTAAACAGAGCCTTGTTTGTAATATCTTTAATTAGCATTATGGCAGGTTCTGATCAACAACAAACTTTTGTCCATCCACACTGAAGGAGCCAAATGTTTCATTTGGCAATGTGGACATTGTTACGTGGCTCATCAATTGGGTTAGCTTCAGTTCTTAATAGCGTGCGTATACTAGGAGAAAACTACAGTAGGTGCAGCTTGGTAGCTGACTTAATTGTGAATGTTTTAATTAAGGTATCTGGAGTGGGGTTTGACCAGGTGTAACTGTACCTTTGTCTCAAATTATAAAGTCTGCTATGAAAGAAACTTTGCTAAATTGTATAGTATGAAAAATACTATAAATACTATATTTTAAATATTAAAATCAACAATAGCATTTCTACTAGAAACTAAAATGCCTCCTGCAATTTGTTACATATCTAGCATTAGCTACTAGATAATTAGCATGAGCGGCTAATTGACGTAACTAATATTTAAAATGAACAAAAAATAGCCAAATATTTAAAAAATAAACCGAACCTGTGAGACTTCACTCCCTTTGTCAAAATGATGGTTGATTCATTCACAGCAACCAGGCAGTGATTATGGATTCATTATTTATATGCAGTTCTGCTTTTCTAAATGGCATGAGATGTTTAAATTGATATAGCAAGAAAATGTGATATAGATAATTCAGTTATGACATAATGGTATAATCTTTTGTATGAATTCCACAATATAATCCTTTTAATTTTTTAAAATTTATATTGGCCACAACACATTGACATTAAATTCCTACAGTTCATCCAGACACATGTTGTTACAATCGCTTCAGGTTATGACTGTTACTACTGGACTGAGCCCAGATGGAGTTTATGATGGCTTCACTAAGGCCAACATAAACCCCAGTAGATAATATATTATGGTATTATTCATTTACACACCTCAAATGGAGTATGTGGTCTTACATCATTTTAAATGTGCCAGGCATATTTCATATTTCATTAAAACCATAAAAATGAATAAATGCTCTAGCTCATTTTTGTCAACATGTTTTTGAAGGGTGCTAGTTGTCATCTTTTTTCTCTATAATTCAATTCCTGAGTGTACAGTATAAAAGGAAGTATTCTTATATGTATGGTTTTTCAATATAAAAAAATCTGACTTAAAGTGGCATCAACGTGACTCATTTTCTCAGCAGTTATGCAATATGTACTCTTAACGCATCATGGATTACATTGGTCATGTTATGGAAGAAATAAGAAAAAAACCCATCCATTTGGGGTTCAGATGCACCTGGTTAAATTTTCACTTTAAGAAGCACATTTTAAGGGCAGGCTGAACAGCCTCTTGGTTGTGTTGCCATGATGTAAACCTGGATGCAGCTGGTGTGTCCTTAAGTATGTTCATGTATGTTGATTCAAGTCCATTTTGTTTCTACACTGGAACCTGTGACAGACCAGCAGTGGCTATATAGCCATTGATGACCACACTGAATTTAGCAGCAGCTGTGGATACCTCAAAGTTCAAGGAGTTGTAAGGTGCTACAGCAGCCGCGCGATTGATTTTACACTAATAATTCTGATAAATCATCTGTCCTCTGCTCAAAACACACCTAAGGTAGATAATTAGGTATTGACAGTATTTACACAGTATGCAAACAATGAGTTTAAAATTAACCACCCATGGAAAGTGACTTAATTTCAATTTTATTTTCCATTGTATTTTTTTAAATAAACCCCAGAGAAAAAATATATCAAATATATAATGTTGATTTTACCAGGTAAACCGGTGGGCCTATAAACAGTGGCAGGATGCCCAACCTATAACCATCCCAGGGGGCTCCTTTATCAAACCTGGCAAAAATTGAATTCTGAATTTGACCCTATGCTTAAATTGAAAACACTATATAATCGGATGCATTTGATATTTGAGGGGAGGGGAGGGCAAGGGGTTTTACCTATTTCTTGCATTCTACAGCTAAGAGTAGCCTCCTGTTCCTGCCCTTGTGTAGTGAGGTAGTTTGGTTGGTGCCAGGATTGGAGCAGGTCAGCCGTGCGTGCTCCACTTTTACTGTAATCATTTAGTGTTGATGGATGTGAGTGAATTAAACAGAGTTGAAGCAAAGATTGAATCTATATTATTGAAGAAAGCCATAGTTCTCTAGATAATGTCAGAGAAAAAAAAATCACAATTTGTGCCACACATTCCAAAATCTGTGCCAAATTCCTCCACTGTGGGCAGAATGAATGCCATCCCTGCAGCTAGTCTGAATAGCACTCTTTATATAACCAGTTAACATACACTAAGTACAAATAGCTGATAATTCTTACATTACATTATGGCCTTTTGATTAGCGCTGGCTTTTAGGGCTGGAGTTCAGTCACTGAATTCCCATCAGGAGAGCACAGACCCTTCATGAATTCCTCAGCTGTGCTGTATCCCCTAGGTGATGCCGCGCCTGGGCTCACGGCTAACTTCAGTGTGCTGCAACCGCCCAGAACAGTGGGAAAGGTCTCTGGCCCGCGCTGAGGAGGAGTGACATCACTGTATCGCAGAGTGAAGGAGAGTTGGCCCTTGTCCCATTTTCTCCACATTGTGGAAAATGTAGGCTGCAGTGGGTAAGTAATCACACGCATCTGTTTCCTGCCTGGGTTTTTGGAAGTTCTGTACGAGCCATTTAGATCCACTTTAGTTTTGGGCTAAGGCCACAGTCTCAGATCATCTTTTCTTCAGCAGCTGGCACAGCCTGTCACAGATGCTGTACGAGTACCCACAAACAAGTGCTGTTGTCAAGCCCAAATACACCTCTACAATTCACATTTTTAATTGAAATAGGAGTCTACTGTGATTGGTTGTGCCTGCCAAAGAATGCACATTCTACATAATTAGTGAGGCAATCATGAAGTGTTGTGTCTTTACTAGAGAAAAGTAATAAAATGAAATAATCTTGAAAAAAGTTTATGTAACACTGCATGGTGAGAATATCTAATGCTGTAAGGCAGGGCTGTTCAACCCTGTCCCTCAAGATCTACCGTCCTGTAGGTCTTCACTCCAATGCTTACAAAACGCACCTCATTCAACAACCTGAGAGCTTGTTGAGCTGTTAATTTGTAAAATCAGGGGTGCGAAATTAAGGGTGAAATGTAAACTTACATGATGATAGGTCTTCAGGAACAGGGTTGGGCAGCCCTGCCACAGGGAGTAACATTTGCCTGCGTTGTCTGTAGGAAGTTCTCATTGTGGATCATGCTTCAGCACACACAATAGATCAAGAGACTCAAATGGAGTTTATAACATTAGGAAGCAACAGGATTAGCTAATTAGCTACATGGAACTAGACAGAGCAACTGAGTTTTGTAGAGAGACAGAGAGAGAGAGACACTATAAACTGAACACTCTGCTGGGAAGTAGAATAGGATTTACGATTTATGTCCCGGTAACAACTGAGTATATATATCTGAAATGTGTCTTCTATGTGTTCTTGGAAGGCTTGTCTTTGCAAATTAGCTGAACAAGATCCTTTGTTCCTTAAAAGAAAGGGCCTCTCTTATTTGACCATTTCATGCGCCCTTCATCCTCTGTAAGGAATGCATTAATGAACAGTCCCCTATGGAGCACTCCAACATGGCTTTATTAATCACTTGTTTTTCTGTGCCTTGACAGATAGAACATTTTCCACACTCATAAAACTGATAGACATACTATATCACTGAAACAAGGTCTGGCTTCTCTCTGAAAGGATGGTTTGGCACATCATTAAAACACAAGGGCTTTCTTATTGTCACCTTATTGGGTAATGCCAGGAAAGAAGTGTTAAGGATAGAAACAACTAATTTTACTTGACTACGTGTAACCTTCTTTGCACACATCTCATGTTATTTCTCCCAGTAAATACCTCTGCATTCTGTTGTATGCCACAGTTGTTCGCACAGGCATTTTAATGGTGAGGGCATTGTTGGGCTGAAACATACTTGCAGTACAGTCAGATCACATGTACATTTCTATTGACAGAACACTCTAACAGAAGCAGAATATCTAACAAAGAACTGGTCTCTTAACCTGGAACAAAAAAGAAAAAAAAGAAGAAAAATTCATGAAAATAACAGGCATTGTCCAATAATAGCTTTATTGTGGTATCTGGCAAATAGTTTTCCAGACACATCTAACATATGATAGCAAGCTTGCTTATAGACATTAGCAGTATGGCACCAATTACATATTTTTATATTACATTCAAATGAAAAATAAGCAGAAAAGGGTTCTGGTGAGGCTGCAGTTATGAACTCCGTATAGACCCCAAGTGAGTGCACAAATAGAGGGGCCAGATGTTCCAAAATATTTCACAGCCCAAACAACTAAAACGGACAAGATACGAGCACTGATGATTGCAGCCTTACGATGGGGTTACCAGTATGTGTCGACTTACCCAGTAGTCAGTCTCAAAACGATACTGGGGCTTATTCTGTATGTGATGCAAGAACTACTAATATCAGTATAATACTTTAATTTGGATTCACATCATAGATGAAGTCTGGTGATGAGATCATGTTTTCACCAGGTGCCTGCAAGAGAGAAAGGGGCCAAAATAGATAATAGGGTAGAAGAGAAGAAAACAGAAGAAAGAAAAAAATAGAAAGAGGAAGAGGGGGGGAAGTTCAGGGATATGCAAATTTGTTATTGTATAATTTTCTGAAAGATTTATTTGCAGGATGCTTATACAGTAGATCGCTAATTGTTACTTATTCAAGTTATTTTTGTGATGTATTCCACAAGACTAATTTTGATGCAGTTTTCAGTCGCGCGGGTCTTTAAGGTCACCAAGGAGATGCAACAAGATGGTTCATTTTATCACTCTGGGGCATCCTTACCAAGGGAGAGCTTAGGAAGCACACATTACTGTGCCCTGCAAAGAACTTTGAGCAATTATTCTTATAGTCACTCAAATTATTTATGTAAATTATGCACATACACCTGCACATCTTTTCTCATATTTTCAGTTGCTGTTTAGTTAATGTTGCAGTGATACTAGGTAGGAGGCTGCAAGCTTCTCATTTGGTCTCACTGGAGTACGTTTAGATAAATACTCTTGTGTTTTGCACCTCTCCGTTAGAACAGCCACAGTTACAGTATCTATGATTAAAGGCTGAGACACAATGTGAAGAAATCCAGATAGCTCTGATGTTTAATTTACAAATTCCACTGTGCATGCTTTAATAGACTCAAACACTAAAATATGCCCTGCATTGATTAAGAGGTACAAAATTCCAAGCAAGCATTCAGCAAATCTTGTCCTCCATGTTGAGCAAAGAAGAGACACATAAGGCCTCCTTTTTTGTAATGGACATGGCAGCAAATTTGGGCATTTCAAAATAAAGTTAGTAAATTTTGTGATCCCAAACAAGAGTGGAAACAGCAGTAGTGTCGGGTTACGTGAATAAATGACCTCTGGGAGTGGTGAGGGAAGTGTCCCATTATGGCAAAATCAGACCTTTAAAAGCCAGAATACCGGGGCAGGTTGCCAATTCTAGCATGTCTGTGGAAGTGTGTTCCTACAATGGCTCCGTCAGGAGTGATTCTGGAAGGAGCTCCATTCTGTCTGAAATTTCGTAATGCACCCTCTGTGAGATTAATGTAGCATCGTTGGCATATCGCTGTGCGGTACAGTATGTAGAACACAAGTCAGCAGATGTGAAGTGAGCAGGAGTTTCCTGACACATTTGTCTGCTGACAGGCTGAAGAAGGAAATGCAGGGTTGGTAGACTGTCTCTGTGTATTGTGATGTGTTCCATGGACTGTCATGAAAAACATGAAAAAGGGATTGTACTTCTACAACCCAACAAACCAGTTAATATATGATTAATATACAGCAGAGGTAGCCTAGAGGATCTATGAAGCAAACTTTGGTTGTCTGACCCACATGCCCTGTGAGGCTTATACCACATAATGTACATGAATAATCCAAAGTAGCGCTAAAGTACTACCATTACTACTAAGAGGTGGTTGTCAAGAGCAGAAACACACATTCATTTATTGACATGAAACTAGAGGCAGTATTTTTATGGCAAACCCAATTTATGACCACCACATCCATCACAGTTGTAGTTTTTTTTTTTTTTTGCAGGCACAAACTTTGTCACCTAGCTGGTGGCCATCACATGGAGCTACCAATTCCCTTAGTGCTTGTGTTATTGCCAGTATGATCATAGGGCCTTTTCTGTGTTGTGGGGTACACTAGATCTGCACAGCGCTTCTTGCGTTTCCTCTGTCTCTCTTGCACATTCTCTCCTGAGGGAGATATTTCTCTCTTCGGGGTTTGACTTAGTTCGGGAAGAAGAGATTTTCATGCTTGGGTGATACTGTCTAATAATAAGCTTCCCCAGGGTAGAAATATGAGCATGAAATTGTGTAATTATGGCATTGTAAGACAGTGTAGTATAAATATAGTTAATGCACTTTATAATCTAATTATACCATATATGTATAAGGGTGATGCACAGGACTCTTATAGTATCAGTACAGATTTCCTGGGGCAGAAGCAGCACATCCTGTATCTGAAGTTCTACAACCTCAGTTAGAATTAGAATAAGTCATGTCATGCATATAGTAGTTGAAATAGTAAAAGCTCTAGTCCATATATTTATGTCATGCATTTTTATTTTTTATTTTACATGTACACAGCAATTGCAAAATATGAAGCAATGCTAAAATAAATGGAGCGACAATACATTATTGATGTTGGAATAAGTACTTAACTTTATTTCATTATGCAATATTGATATGCAAATTCGCAATGTTCAACATATATGTTACGGAAAAGTCATGAAGGGGAAGCCATAGATTATAGACTTCTTGGCAGGTTTATTGATTTTCTTAAAGTGACAACAAATTGAACACTGTGGCAAGTCTACTGTTAACTACATTTTAACTAGGCTACTGTGGCTACCCTGCGAACAACACATTTCTAAATTACTGTTAGCTAGTTCTATAGATCCTCTATTGTCATACAAACAATTAGCAGGTCTATCGTGTATACAGTATACCTCATTAAAAGCATGTCCATTTAAAAATATGATAAACACTTTATTTCTCATTCATGGTAAAGGAAAAATGACTGAATCGGTATGTGTTTCTTTGAGCTACAATGTAAGGGTGGTTGTATGTGTATGTATGTCTCTCATAGCCTATATTTATATGCATTACTATTATCAGTTACTCATAACAAACACAGTACAAAAAGAAATTATATCTGAATTAAAAAAACATTTTCAACGTACGAAAATGGCAAGTAACTCACACAAACAAATGCTAAATCTACTGATATCAAAATTGGGCCAAGTTACAAGAAACAATATTGGCTGAAAAAAAAACAGTTACATGAAATAATTTAGGAAACATTGGGTAGCATTACAGCTTGTTTAATTTGTGTGAGATAAGATTGTTATAAAATATTGTTTCTTGTAACTTGGCCCAATTTTGATATCAGTACTTTTAATGACTTATAGACAGTGCTTTGCATGTGTGAGTAACTTGGCATTTTTGTACATTGAAAACGTGTTATTTTCTCCAGATTAAATGATATACAATTCAACTATTAATACTTTATTAAGAATATATAATTAGACTGTAATATACGATACTGCATCAGTGTTATATCTATATGTGAAATGGTCTGCCTGGCCTGGGAACATCAGGCTACAGATGGAATCTAGTTCCACTCCTATTGCAGGGCGATGTTCTGGTGATAAATTACTATATACTTACAGTCTGCCAATGCTCCTTTACTGGAAATGATGAAAAATAAATATTTTGCCAGTGATAAACAGATCTTTAGCGAGACTGAGTCACGGTTTCCCAACATCGACTGATTAATGTTTCACGAATTACACTGAGGCTGCTGTATACTTTTAATGGGAACCTGCACATCACATGTGCGTCAGACACGTACTGTATCCCTTTTCTGAGTTTCTTCTCTTGAATGCAAGCCACATTCTCTGACAGCAGATGGGGACTTGACTAGCAGTTACTGCCTATGTTAATAAGAGCCCATGTTCGCAGACCAGGGATAAAACTGTTGGGCTCCGATACTGGTAATAGGAAGGGGGGAAGTATTCTTCCTCTGCTGACCTCAGGACAAATAGAGATGTTTCAGGAGGCCATACCCTCCCCTCTGTAAGATATTATTATTGAAATAAACAGGTATCTTTCTCTTATAAATCACTTACATCCAGATGCTCACTCAGTTGGGGGCGTATCCCCCTGGATTTGGGTTTTCTCTTAACTTCCTGTCCGCCCAGCCGCATCGTGGTGATTGAGCATCCCGGGGGGCAGTTGTGTTGATGTATAAATACCTCGAGTGCCGCCCTCCCCTGACCCCTGAGCGAGGTGTACACCTGGCTGCTTCGGCACACATGAGAGGAGGCTGGGAGGTTACAGACTGCTCCTCTCGGCCAATGGGACGTGGTTGCTTTTTCTCGGGGTACGCATTGTTTGAGTAATGTGTTGTTTGCATAGAGAAATCATTGTTCCCCCTTGTCCCTGCAGCTAGTGTACAGGTGTGTAACACACACCAAGCTCCCATTGAAGGTGCCTGGCCTGTGGCTTTTGCATACTATAACACTGCAAACCAAGGACATACTGTACAACACAGAACCCTATATGGGACTACATGAATGTAATCTTTCTTCAAAGACTGTTAAGCAGATAGACAGATCACATATGAACTCAGGGATCCATACATTCATATGAACGTGGCTTTTCATGTTAAAGCAATTAAACTTAACTTCAGTAGCAATCAATCCCAGCCCCACTTTACTTCAGCACTCAAGATCAGCCCTGAATAACCTCAGTATCAACCAAATCAAGCCCAGCACACTAAGCTTCAGGTTAAATCAGCGTGTTATTGACACTGGAGCTCCACCCATACTGAGGTTTGTGAAGCCTTACTTTCCTGTTTCTAGTGAAGAAACGTGAAGAATTTAGAAATTTGGTGAAACTAATGAATGATGAAAGAAAGGAAAGGAAAACATTGCGAAATTAGCTGTAAGAAAATAAAGCTTTATTCGTTCTTAAAACTTGTAGAAATTGAAAGATTTCTCTTGGGCACTGCTGTGTCAATTTACCCAAAATGTGCAGTAACATTTTTTTTAAAGGAGGCAGGAGGATTTGTACAACAACATCTGTTATAAATTGAAGCTGAAGCCAATATTGAAATATATTTTCACATTAGGGTCAGGGTTTAGACAGGCTTTGTTTGGTGAAGGGGTTGATTTAATAACTCCGGAATGTCAAAGCGGTTTATTTGTGGTGTCATCCTTTCTAGGCGTTTTTTTATTTATTTAGGAGGCCGAACATAATACTTTCTGAATTGTGCATGAAATTGCTGATTACACAGAAGAGTGGTGCCCATCAGCATATTTGTTTTTTGAAACATGTCGGAAAATTAATGCAAACAGTAAAAGGAGAAAGGGGGCCTGGGCTTGACACACTTATACAAAAACACGTCAGGATCGCTGTGTGAAGATTTAAATCTTCTGACCACAAAAAGCTGTGGAGAAGAGTCAGATCCTGGTAATAGCTTGGCTGCAATAATATCTCTGTTGCTTCTGCTGAAATGTTTCATTCCATAAAGTAAAAATGATTGTGAAAATGTTTGTGGTTTTTATGCAAAACTGATTCTTGTTGAAGGTTGTGTGCACACTGCCATGCAAAGCAAAGTCTGTGCCTGTGTCTGCTCTCCTCTTCTTTAAATGCTTTGCAGATGTCTGCAGTTATCTGTACAGTTGAAATTTTATCAGTTCTCACTGTGAGAACACAGCATTCAGACATAAACTTAACTGTTTTTTTAAACATGAACTTTGATTAATTAACAGATATTGTCTTTTACGTATGTTTAAAAAAAAAAAAAATTCTCCCGGCTTTTGGCAAGATTGCTTATAATTACAGGCCCATCTCTCTGCTGTAACATCCGCCAGTTTGAGAAGGGCACACACTGCCAGCTGCTGCTTCTTTTCTGTTTCACAGTTATTATGCCAGGGTAGGGTAGGGTTACACTTATGAAGCTGGTAGTCAAATGTCAGGTGCTCCACTGACCAGAGATTTTCACTAAAAGCCTCTTTTCCTGGGTGATGCTGTGTGTGTGTGTGTACTGTATGCTTCTGTGAATGCACAGTTTTTTTTGCACGTACTATATTAACTGAGGTATGGATTCAGGATTTTCTCTCCTTCAGAGAGTTTCTTCACCATCTTGAATTTAACTTGTAGTTGCAGTCAGTTCTTTGAGGGATCTGCTCACATAGTTAAAGCCAAATCTATGTTTGTTCCCTTAGGCACTGTAGTCACTGAGACCAAAACAGAATCCAACTGGGACTGCTTGTTAAAGGGCAGAAAGGGGTCTGTTTCTTTCCAAAAGTCCATTTTCCCAGGGACAAAACAATTTCAGCATTTATTTTAATTTTATAATGATATTTATGTTTGTGGTAGTCAAGCATATTAAAGCAATGACTTCTTAATTTGTTTTCATCAGGTTAATTTTCAGCCAGACACAGGCATTTAAATGCTATCAGTTTTACTGGACTCTGGTACACAAAGTAATATATAAACGATAAGTCACACAGATTGAGTTAGTGAGCCAGGCTTAAGTGCAGCCGAAGGGTAGCCGCTGCACACTGTTATGTACAGGACGAGCAGACAATGGCCTGTTGTGTGGGAGTTTGTGCTGAGGGCACGGGTGAGGGGTTGCCTCTCTGCTCCTGAGTGATGCTCCCTCATGACTAATGGCAGAGGGGAGCGAGGGCTGTCAGCGTGTCTGTTTTTACAGAGCACCGACCACAACAGTCCCCGCAGGTGAACATGGCCGCTCACTGGGCTTTTTGTTCTGCGTCTGCTTAAAAATGCCTGACGGCACGACCCGGCTTTGCTCCTCTCCCTGACTGACGGGAAACGTGTCGGGTCTTGCGCCGCATGTGTCCCTGGGCCCTATTGTTTCCTGACTCTGAGGTATGTTGAGGGTCTCTGCCATTGCTTAGGAAAAATTACTGTACTGAGGGCTTCCTGTGTCCCTTCAGCTACAAATAGTGTTCTCCAAAAGCATTTTTAAAAATCCCAAAACTGAAAGCTGTCCCTATGGATAGTACCAATCACAAAAGCACTCCCTAGTTTAAATCATACAGCAAATAGAACTTTAAAAATGATTTTAGTTAGGCATACAGACAACAGTTATACATGCATGTTTTCTAACCATTTGGTACGTACTTGATATTTAGAGCAAAAGTTGTTCACATCACCTAAATGGTCAATGAGTCAATGTAAAGGTCTTGGTGTTAATATTTCTGCAATTTCAGTCCTCAGAGCAGGAAACCATTTTGGTGGTCGTGGCCGACTGACCCACCCATGCCCATGCCAGTGCTTTCAAGTTAGAGCCTTTTCAAAGCTGTGTTAATGAATGCAGCCAAGAATGGTGCTTTGCTATTGTCAAACAAAAGGAGATGTAGTCATTGGTGCTATAACTGCAACAATACCAGTGACTACAACACTGAGGAAGGGGGAGCTTGGGAATGTAGTTCAAGATAATAAGTCTGTTTGCGTGTTCTCACCAGCTGTATGACCGCAATGTAAACAGTAACCGCTTTCTATTCCCAAATGTCAGTCATTTTAACCAAGAACCAAAAAGGGGGGGGGGGGGGATGTTGGAAACAATGAACCACAACACTGAGCTAGATTACCCGTGCTTATTACTGTAGAATAATAAAGATGTCAGCTCTGATACAGAGAGCAAGAAGAGTCCTGGGAGTGCCTACTTTTCCTGTTTTGTTCCGTGTTTCTTGGCCAAGCCATGGAAACATGCGGCAGACCCTAGTGAGGCCAACTGTAACTCCACTGGAGTAACAATGGGTGCGAGGGAGAAATTACCTCCGAGGGACCATTCCTATTCATTATTCATTGCCTGATGGTTGTTGCATCCTTTTGGTAAATCCACTGTTTTGTGCATCCAGTCATTTTCCTGATATACAGTGCAGCTCATAAGTATTTGGACAGTGGCAAAATTGTGTTGTTTCGGCTCTGTACTCCAGCGCATTGGATTTGAAATGAAACAATGAGTGTGCGGATAAAGTGTAGACTGTCAGCTTTAATTTGTGGGTATTTACATCCATATTGAGTGATCTGCGTAGGAATTACAGCACTTTCTATCAGTACTCCCCCTTTTTAGGGGACGGAAAGTACATAATAGAGAAAAAGACAAATACCAGGACATGGTAAAAGTTTTCAAAACTGTAAGAATGATAACAGCTCCTTTAAAATGAGCAGTTTTTACTTTCACAACACTGTATAACATCTACATCATTTCTTGATACTGTGATTATACTTGGTAATTTCAGTTCTTAACAATAAAACTGTTGTTTGTAAAATCAATAGATGATACACGGTGTTTGCTGTGCATTTCCTCTGTACAAAATTTGGGGTTGCAGAGCGCAAAAACTGTAAAGCACAGTATACTGCCCTACTAGTTGCTATGCAACAATGTCATGGTATCATTAAACTAGGAAAAACAAGGTAGAGCACAGCCATCTGTAATAGTCATAGATGAATGTATGATTGATTGGATGTTTCTGTAATGTGTCATTCTCTGTTTGCATCCAGATGTTGTCGATTTTCTCAGAGGTCAGGGATATTTTCTTTTTTATGAGAGGGGTGTGTATGGGTGTGTCAGAGTCTTATTCTTCTTGTGAAATCAGCATAATTTCATTCTTTGTTTGACCACTTTTTTGTGGGGGGGGGGTTTCCAAACTTGTGCAGATGGAATGGTCAGTAATGCTAAAACAACATTTGCTTAGTTCCCTTTGTGTAAAATAAGGCAGTGGATAGCACTGTCACCTCACAACAAGAAGGCATCAGTTTAGAATCCCGCCCAGTGTCTTTCTGTATGGAGTTTGCATGTTCTTCCCGTGTCCGTGTAGGTTTCTTCCAAGTACTCTGGTTTCCTTCTACAGAGTGTATTCCTGCCTATTGTCCAATACAGGCTCAAGCCCCCCTGTGACCCTGACCAAGAATTAGTGGGTAAAATAATGAATGGATGGATAACCGAACAGTTCACATGTGGTTAAAGTGCATATTCTCAACTTTTATTAAAAGATTATTTTTCACCATGTAGAAATGGCAACACTTTTTATCCATAGTCCCCCAATTTCAGGGAACATTATGTTTGGGACAAATGGCTTCATAGGTGTTTCTGATTGGTTCTGTTCAACTGCAGGTATAAGAACGCTTTCAGCATCTAATCTTGATTCTAGACTTTTGATTGCCTTTGGAGTCAACATGGAATTTGTCAACATGAGGATAAAAACTGCGCCAGTGAAAGTCAAAGAAGCCATTATGAGGCTGAGAAATAAGGAGGAAAAAAACAGTCAGAGACATAGGAAAACATTTAGGCTTACCAAAATAAAACAGTTTGGAACATCATTACAAAGAAAGCGAGCACTGGTGGGCTTAGGTCAAGGAAGACCTCTACAGTTGATGACTGAAGAATTCTCACCATAATGAAAAAAAAAAAACTCCAACCCCTGTCTGACAGACCAGAAACACTCTTCAGGAGGCAGGTGCGGATGTGTCAGTGACTACTGTCTGCAGAAGACTTCACAAACAGAACAGCAGAGGCTAGACTGCAAGATGGCAATCACTAGTTTGCCACAAAACAGGGGGGTCAGATTACAGGTTGCTAAGAAGTACTTAACAGAGCCTACATAGTTCTTGTTGGACAGATGAGACCAAGATTCACTTGTGTCAGAGTGATGGCATGAATAAAGTGTTGATGCCAAATGGAACTGCCCAAGATCCAAAGGAATGATTAAATGATTGTAAGGTAGATTGAAAGAGACCAGTCAAATGCATTATACACAGGACACCTGGGAGAGATACTGATTGGTACATCGTGTGGAGACCAGCTAAGTGTCTACCAGCTGAAAGGCAGTTTCCACAGTCTTAATTTAACTTGTACCAATGAGAAAATAAGTCTCCAAGCTCTTATCAAATTAGCCACAGTGTCAAACAGAATCGCCACAGTGAGGTTCGTGTTACAGTGTATGGGTTAATGTGTTACAGCTAACTGTTAGCTCATAAGTGACAGGTGTTAGCCATAAAAATTCACCACCCACCCCCACTACACCCCGTTGTTTATGAGTTGGTCTAGTCTCCTGAGGCACAGATATCTGCTTCATTATAGATCATTGCTGGGTTGTACCATTCATTGCATGTGTGTCTGAAACAAGGGTGCTTGTTCGATTTGATAAAGTCCAGCAATTACCAACATGAAATCTCCAAAGGAACATAAGCTGCTCAAGCTTAGTCAAGGAACGTTAAACTTTAGGGCTATGCAGGCCGGACATAATTGAATTAGACTGAGTGTATAGGTTACGTCATGCATGGTTACCACTTCTCTCTTTACCTGAGCTTGAGGCTAAACAATTTTCGCTATGAGAAGGAATTTTAAACACGGTAAGATCAGGTGGTTGTGCGGTGGCCTACTTACTATTTTGTAGGTAATGTGAACTGAGAGATCATATAAGCCATCGGGTGATCCATTGCCTGTGCACAAATCTTTGGGCCTAGTTTTGAGATAAATTATCTGCAAAAGAAAGTTTCTGAGTGGGGCTATGAGCATGTTTTGAATCATGAATTTGTCTTCGATAAGCTTAGCTGATGTGCTTGTCCAGATGGATATTTACTGGAGACATATGAAATGATATATGTTGGGGTTTTTTTTTTTATCTAAGGAGACAGCAGGCCCATAGGGTAGTGAAACCGATCTGTTTCTTCAGATCCCATTTTCTAACCTGGCTGTCACAGAACAGATACAGTATGATTGTGGTTGATTTATCCTCATAGAATATGACTGGCATTTTCAGTTCAATAATTGAATTTGATTGAACTGAAACTGAATTTACCCCAATCCTGGTATATACAATGCTGGTGTACATAGCTGAACCACATGCAGTGCCGGTGTACAATGTGCCCCTCAAATATACAGCAAACAGCACAGTGCAGGTAGTAAAGCTGTACACAGCTCAGGCATAAAAACTTTTTTAAAATTTGTATATCTCTATCTCTCTTTTATTAAGCTTTAGCCAGATGTATGTTTCTAAATTACTTATTTCAAACTCCAATAAATTGTTTTTTCTTTTACTATACTCATATGTACACATGGGTATTTTTCTACCTGTGTGTACATGTCAATGTCTTTGTGGTGACTCGGTCAGAAAAAGTGCTATATAAATCTGAATGACTTGACTTGACTTAGCAACTCTTGTATTACTATGTAATGACTAGGAAAAACTAAAA
Source organism: Anguilla anguilla (assembly GCF_013347855.1). Classification (NCBI taxonomy): domain Eukaryota; kingdom Metazoa; phylum Chordata; class Actinopteri; order Anguilliformes; family Anguillidae; genus Anguilla; species Anguilla anguilla. Next base: position 15,488,925 of record NC_049212.1, on the reverse strand, counting down.
TTCTCTCTCTTGAGAAAGAAACATTTACTTCCATCTTTTTGGAGTTTGTTGTGGATGTTTTTTTTCCTGTTTATTATCTGCGGATTTGCCCTTACATCTGCCTAATACTTGTACTGGCTCCTTTTTAAGGATGATACAAAATGCAGTAAAGTTACTTCTATAGATTGTGATGTCCTCTTTTAGTGGACACATGCTTTGTGAGAAAGTACACGCATGTCACATGCATGTCTGTCATGCATCCACAAGGAATCCATACTTTTACTACATCGTGTAAAATGGGGAGGTCACCTGTCATTCCATTTTGACCTAAGTACTCTCTCTTTGAGTCACCTAAGTCACCTAAAAATGACAGTAAATTAACTTTTTAAGTAATACACATTTTAATTTTTTTTGTTTTCAATATTAAAAAGGGGTGCATATATAGGTAGTGTTTGGTGTTTTGAGGTAATTTCAAGAGACTTTTACATGTAATGTCTTATTAAATTTGTGCACATAAATAATTATTCTTGGATAATGCTCTTCAGTTCTCCATTTATGGGGAATTTAATGATTTCAAGCTATGCTGTGTTCTTCTCCAAAACCCTTTGATTGTTTAAAGGCATCCTTTGAGTATGGCTCGTAAGGCTCATAAACTGTGATGTTCTGTGATGTATAAAATGTGTGGATGCTTATTTTTATGTAAACAGGAAGCCAGGTGTTGGTCATGTTTAAGATCAGAAGATGCAAAGAATGTTTGATGACAGGAAACTGGCCATTCAGCCCATCTAGGCTTGTGCTTTGACCAAATTCATCAGAACCGTGCCAAATGAAACACTTTTCTCTGTGGGTAAACGGAAATTTTTATTGCATGGCCTTGCTGAGAGGAACATGCAAATTCATAGAAAAGCTGCATATATAACTGTATTCACTGAAACCAAGTCACTCAACGGACCTGTAAAATTGGATACAGATGTCATGAAATATATCCTGATCCTGACCACCTCTCTAAGCACCCCCCCCCCTCCCTCACCCCTTCACCACAAAAGCCCCCTGCATGGGTTGGCCATTTGCCCAGCTTCTTTTGCTAAGGGTGGTGCCCGAGGTGCAGGACAGATGAATGCTATGTTTTGGGGGTGAATGTAATCATAGTGATCTGCCCTTGAGGGCTCTGGTGATCCTCATTTGAGAGAGTCCTCATTTCTAGGTCTGCAACTGAGAGGCGACTGCAAGCCCACTGTGGTCTCAGGTTGACATATTTGTGTTCCTTTGAACTATACTTATTGTTATGCTCGTTTTTTGCATCCCTCTGGAAGTGCTACTCCATCTGTCGTCTCTTCGTCACTATGTCATTCAGACGGGAAGGGCATTTAAGCTCCAGGTTCGGACTTCAAGTAGATGGCTGTCTCTCACTGATGATGTAATGATGATGTATTGTACAGTGGGTGCAAAATGTTTTCCATGACATAAATAGACCCAGTTAAAGTGTAACATGTTGCCATGTTTCATGACTTTCTGCAATGTTGCAAGGGTTTTGTGGATAAAATCAATGTAGATACTTTTTTACAAAGTTTATTTTTTACCTCTCCAAATCACAACTTCCCATGTATGTTGTAACCTGAAGAAAAAAAGCCAGCCTGAAATAATGCATTCCAACCTTGCTGTTCCAGCTGGATTCCATTTTACAATGGCAAGATTGAGGATGAATTCGCATGAATAATGAATTTGCAAGGAATAGCTTTTGGAATGAAGAACAGGTGGTTTGATATTTTGAGGTGCACAAACAGGAATATATTTTTTAATCCATGGCTATGACTATGGCTGGAACCCATCGGTAGACCTTGAAAAACAGGTGAAAACAAGAGGGATGGATTAGAGCACTATAAGAGTAACCTAATTTATTGATTTTGCCAAAAATTCATCGTATGGCTGTATATTATATTTTCTTTCAATATATGGTTCAAAATACAATTTAGAGTCAATAAAACAAAGCCAATAGGCTCTGACTACAAAAAACAAAAACAACAAACTACGCTACATCAAAGCTTCTGTGTACTAGTTTCCTTTCCTCTTTTTAAATGATGGATTAAAAAAAAAAATCTGATATGTTCACAATTTAAGGTTTAACTAACAAAGGCTTCCAAGTTAGGATTTGTATTTCTAGATACTGGCTCGGATGCCATATTTATCTGGGTTGTAATAATACAGTTGTGTGTTTTTGCTGATCATTGCTTCAGAACTGGCGTAGCTGCAATGCTGTGCGTGCTGTTTTGTCTCACAGAAGGTGAAAATGTTCTATTTTGTTCGTGGTGCTGTTTGTCTTGTGGGGTTTCCAGTAAGAGCAATGATGTCACCCTGACACCCACTGAATTTATGAGATAATCGAGATGGCTAGCTGCCACAAAAAAAATTCATACCTAACTGCAAAGAGGTTTTTCCCTTGCTGAATGTTGACAGCCAAATTTATCTTTATTCACTCTTTGACAGACCTCATGAAGCAGCTGTAGATCAGGTAACCACAAAGCAGTGTTTACGTGACAAGTCTGTAACCTGTCTGTAAGCAAGCGTGGCCTGCATCTGCAATCCCCTGATAGAGGGAGGGTCACAACAGTGTCTGTCTGCCTGCTCCAACACCCCACACCACACCGTCCAATAATCACACACCTTTTAGCTTTTCAGATTAGATCACACTTGCAGATCTGTGTTTTAATGAATTGAGCAAGATATAACCAAAGATGATAGAACATGTGGTCAGTTAAAATGTTCAGTATTGATAAAACTAAAAATCTGAATGAATCCTGAAGTGATAAAATGTACTCCATTTGAATAAAATTTGCAGAGCACATTTAACATAACGGAACATTATGCAGTTCCAATTATATTTTTGTACAACACATATCGTTAAGTGACTTGCTCGGCTTCTGCCCTGTATTTGCTTTGTGTGGATCCTGATCGGAAAGGACTCCATGTTATAGACAGAAGATTAAAAGCAAGCAAAACCATAGGAAACAACAGAGCTCCTCTATGACCATTGCCTTAGGACACCCTGGTTACAACCTGTTGTTCACTGTCATAGTTACTTACTTGCAGCAGTACTCCCACCCCCTAAACCCATTCATAATTTCCAGCACACATTTTAAAGCAACACAATTAATATCTATTTTGAGAACTTATGTGATTAGTACAGGCATGTGAAAGAAAAAAATAATAATACCTCGATGCATCCATTATAGTAATAACCTTTCTACAACAGAGCCTAATGAGGGGTGTAAGGAAAGCCCTTGTTCTGTGTTGCTGTCAGTGTTTGAATGTCTGTGTATCGCACAAAATGGCATCTGACTGTAGGCACATTTTAAACAGGCATGGGAAAGGTTTCTATGTGATCTGTAGTTAAAAAAAGATCAGATTTAGTTTTGCCTTTTACGGTGGCCTTGTGATGGATGCAGAGACTCTGAGCTGCAGAGGTCAGAAGTTGAGTACTCTTAAGCCGACCCCCTTTTGCACTTATCTCACTCAGAGAGAAAAAATGTAGACAGAGGTTAATTTACTGCCTACATATAAGCTCACAGGAACCATGACCCTACCACACACACAGGCACACAAACACACACACACACACACACACACACACTCACACACACATGCACGCACGCACACACACACACACGCACGCACACACACACACGCATGGCAGCATGTCCAACACAACACACACACACGCACACACACATGCACCCGTGCACGCATACAAACACACACCAACACACACGCATGTGCGCACACACACACACAAACAAACACATAGGCATGTGACCTGATAAATATGGTGTAAAGCCTGCTGGACTTGAGGGCCTACAATGGGAAGGCTACACACCCACTGCAAGTGTATTCCTCCCTGTTAACATACCACTAACAAGTGTTATGTGATTCAGCAAGCATACATGTCCAATGTGCAAATCTGTAGAATTTCATTCATTGATTCATTTAGTCATTCATTTTCCATGAATAATGTACAGCAATAATTTCATGATTTCAGTGGTATTTCAATATTTAAAAATTATATTAGTTTTTTTTTTAACTTTGATTTCCTTTTGGTCAGACGGGCAAGCAAAACTTTTTGAAGACTTTCTGCTTTCCCACGTTTTTCTGTAATTGTAAGTGTGAAAATCTAAATTAATCACAACCAAAATGTCTCTGCCAACACACAGATTCACTCAGCATGAATGAATCAATCTGACATTCCACTGAACATGTATGGGTTAGGGTTCTATTTTTTGGGTGGCTCATGTTTTAGGTTTTCTCACCTTTAACCATGGCAATGTTAGCAGAGGCAATACCTCCCAGTGGGCCTGATGCTTTGACTCTGTGGTTTCAGGCCGTTGTGCTGTGCCCTGGAAGGGCCAGAGACACCTGCCCTCTGCTGGGCTGGGGGGCACCTGATTAGGAATCCTGTGATGTAGGAACGTAATCCATCAACCTCCCCAGCTCCACGTCGGGATGCCTTTCCAGCAATAACGTGTTCCGCATGTGGAGTTTGGAGATAATAAATGAGACGCCTAGCAACCAGGGAGATGTCAGTACACTCCCACTGTGCTCCCTCGCCCCTTATTCCATATTCTCACCCTCTCCTTTATTCTCTCTGTCCCATATTCCGTCTCTCCCTCCCTCCCTCCCTCGCTCTCTTACTCCCACTGGCCCATGCTTTTTCCACAGGATAGCTTTCCCCTTCCCCCTCAGCAGACTCTGGTTGGCTGCAGTGCAGATCAGGACAGGCATGCCCGACGTGGATGTTTTCTAATGAGATTTTTATCATTTCTGGTGGCCAGCTGGTTTAAAATTGCCCGCCACCTGCCAAGTCATTAACTGCTCAATAAATGCCAGGGAACACATCATTTTTTAAAAGTCTTTTAACACTAAAAAAATGAATTTGTTATGCAAATTGTAACAAAATCATCATTGCAATAAAAATAGCGTGTCAATTTACGAGAGGAATCATTCAGGGTATTGGCCTGTGATCAGTGGCATAACTGTGGCAACCGCAAGACATTGACTGCTGGCTGTGAGAGTGTCATTACCTCAGCAGAGGAGTTAGGATCACTTCACATTCACTCCCTTTTTGGTCACGCTTTTGGAGGGGGTGTCCCCTGAGGATTAGCAGTGGCAGATTGAGCTGCCCTCCAGTGCATTGTATTCCATGCAGCCTGATAAACAGGTCCCAGGAGAGGACCAGCGGGAGGTCTTCCTTGACGATCAGTTAGCCCAGTGTAGCAGAGGGCCGTGGCTGATGGGTGTCGAGCACGAGGCTCTGGAACCTGAGGAACTCTCCGCTCACATTAGCCTGACTGCTCCTATTGTGTCTGGCATGCTATGAAATCTACTGCTTCCTTTGCTGCTGCGCCGTTGCTGTTGGGTTTAATAAGAGGCTGTTGGTAAGAGCTTTAGGGGTAGAACAGCATCCTGTAAGGAAGCCCTCGGGTTAGATTAAGTGAAACAGGCAGTTCCCAGAGAGCCAAGTTCACATTATCAAATCTAGGCCAACGTTCTGGAAGATGACACACCCTCAAATAGCAGTGGGTTTACATAATTTTGCATGCAGTGTACAATTTATGATTTTTTTTTGTTTAATAACAAACTGTTGGTCTTTTTTTCAGTGCATTATAACTTAATACTCTTTTTTATATGTTGTATGATGCATGGCAAATTGGAAAATGTTCTGTGAATACTTCCACCCAATGAAATGAATCATCTGAAGAAAATCATTGTTATGTAAAGAACAATCAATTTCTATAAATATTTTTGTAACAATTTATATAAACTCTTATCTTCATAAAGCAATCATTTTGCTTTCATGAACATAATAAAAGCATTACATTACAATACATATAGCATGATGAATGCTTATGTTTTACTTTTACTTTACTTATGGAAAATGCTTTGAATTGCATTTACTCGTATGAAAGGTGCTATTAGTGAGGTCAGACACTGACTGGGTGATTAAGCCTGGCTCGCAGTTGGCTTGCCAGTTGATACCAAAAGTGTTGGATGGGGTTCAGGTCAGGGCTCTACGCAGGCCAGTCCAGTTGTTCCTTTCTCGTACAAAACAGTTTCTATATGGACCTTGCTATGTGCCCGAGGGCACTGTCATGCTGAAACAGGAAAGGGCCTTCCCCAAACTGTTGGGGAAGAACTGAATCAGGTAGAATGTGGTTATATGCTGTAGAATTAAGTGCACTTCACTGGAACTAAGTGCCCTAGCCCAAACCATGAAACACAGCCCCAGACCGAGGGGTGTCCAGATACTTTTGGTCATATAGTGTAGGTTTCACAAAAAGCAGATGGAGCGGCACTATTTATAGTTGAACATTTGTGTGGTCTTCTATAGTATTCTCAGATATTTTTCTAGGTTGTAATGGATGTATTTTGAAGATCTTAATGTGCATTCATGAATATGCTCTGTAGTCCACAGCATAATAGATTCATGATATTATGAGTAAAAAATATGTTAAAGCATTCATAAAGCTCTATGTAATTGCAATGTAATGCTCATGAATGCATTATAAATGTGCTACGAATGTAAATCGTAATCATATTTAAAAGTCCCATTTAAAATGAACTGTAAGAAAGGAGAATTTATTACCACAAATTACTATCCAACCAATAAATGTGACTAATCAATCAATCAATAAAGAACCTTCCACTTTGACACGGTGAGCCTAATGAACATACAGTACTTTATGACAGGAAGTGAACCCCCTGCCTTGGACACATGAGTAAATTAGGGGAGTTGTGGGGATTTGCCAGCTGCACCATGTGTGCCCTGCCCTGTGCAGAATTGGGGGGGGGGGTGATGGTGGGTTAGGGGGTCTGGCATGCAAGTTCTGGTAACACAGGGAACAGATTAAACCTGAAACCTGCTTTACGGCCTAAAATGGAGATTGTGACTGGCAAACTCTCTCTGCTGCTCAGCTCCAGCCAAACAGGCTGCAGAGAACAGCACTACCCTCATCGCCTCTGCACTCAGGCTGCTGAGAAAGAACAGCATCACCCATGTCCCAGTGCACCTCAGTATGAAAACATTCCCCATAGCCAGAACATATGAGTTCATTATCGTTCATTACTGTGAAGGTCAGCCCCGAAATGAGCTCGCAGTCCCCATCGAATCAGTGTAAGCTGTGTTTGGGGAGTTCTGTATCTTGTTGCATCTGGCACTTGATTCTTTGAGAACACATGAAATGTAAACTAAGATGTTATTTTGCTAGACCAGGTCAGTGTTCAGGGAAATCAACTCTCTCTGGTCCACTGTTAGATATACTGTACTCTAGATGAAATGTACACTGAAATGTAAGGCTGTATGATTAAAAATGTCATTTCGAAAACATAACAGATCATAATTTACTCCTTAATCCAATTTATATGAAGGAAGTTGATATGACTCCATTTAAACATGGGGCTGAAATTGATTGAAATAAATTAAATAAATGATTGTCGAAATTTTGTTTGAACATGTGTATATTTGTATTTTCCTGTTCTGCAAGTGCAGGCACGCCAGTTCCATGCTAAACTGTTATGCTGTGTTAGCCTTAGCAGGTCATACCACAAGAGTAAATTTCTTCAAATTGCTATTAGGAGCAGCTGCGTAAAAGCAAATCACATTTCTAGTAAATCACAGACCTGTCCTTTTCCGTTTGAATTTAATTTGCAGCTTTTCAGTATACAGTATTAATTACTGGAGCTGATGGCAGTGCTGATTATACCGTGTTTAATATAATGACATTCTATAATAACAGTTTGCAGTAATCCAGACAGCCATGTAGTTTTAAATCTAGGTTATATTAAAAATACAGTATATTGTTTAAAAACTTCAAAATATTTCATATTCTGTCATGTGGGAGAATATATGTATATTTTTATTTGGGTGTCTCTAGTTATACTCTCTCTTGATTTTTTGTCTGAAGAAATAGATTCTGTATGCAATATAACTGGAGGTGGGGCTTCATAGAATTTGAGGAAGGCTGTTCATTAAATGTGTTTTGAGCGCTTGCTATGAAATGTGCGTGGCAAAAAAACAGCTGTAATTATTACAGCCGTGTGATATAGACTCAGACTATTTGCTCACATGTGGTCCGGCAGAATGTGTAACATTAACTTCTGCACAGTTGTCTGTATGTTGTTTCATCAGTCCTATTAGACTAAACGTGTCACATTACACATACATCATGTAATATATTAACAGCTCTATCTTAGTTTGACTATAATATCTGATATATGGCTCTGTACATTGGCGTAAACATAAACTGTGGGCGCTGCGGAGAAACATGCTCAGAACCAGCTGAGCTGAAGCTGGAAAGAACTCGACAGATTTCTTCATCTAACAGTAATATTTCCTGTAACGGCATTACACAATTCCCTAAGGACTCCAATGCACTCGGCCACTCCCCTCCTCTCTCTTTCCATTGTTACGGTTTGCTAACATTTTGAATGACACCTGTGCCAAAGCCCTCGGTGTTCTGTGTGTGGCCCTTTTCCTGAGCGAGTGTGCAGTGGACCACACCCTCCGATACCGGGGCTCGAGTGATTAAATACATCACTTAAGCAATCTGCACCCAATTACCGAAAACCCCGTTTGTGCTTCGGCCTGTCAGGCATCCACTTCACACCTCCCTAAAACTGAGACGAGATTTTTGCGCCTTTCTGTGGTCCAGCGAGCCAATGACAACGCCCGGGGCTTTACCGGGGACGGGTAAAATCAGGAAGGGAAAACTCAGCAATGCACCAATACGCAGTGCAGCTCCCATGCCTTTCCAACTGCCTGGCTGGCGTCCAAGGGAACCATATCTCCATCACAGACAAATTGCCCTCCCATTAAGTTGTTCCATTAGGAGAGCGTTTTGTTTTCCCTTAATGCCATATCCTCTTTCACGGGTCATGGGTTCATGTATATTACTTTTAGCTTCACTTCCCCTGGTTACACCATGTTTTCAAGTGAATGGTAACTAATGAGGCTGCAAAGTTTTTCAACAAACCGTTCAGAAGGAATTTTTGGTAGGATATTATATACTGGTGATGTATGAAAGAGCAGTGATACCAAAGCCATGTTTTTCCATGTTTTGTGTCAGCTAAATACTATGCTTATGACTCTTGAATTTTTTTGGGCAATTAATGGTAATAAGGGAAGTGGTCCACCCCTGAGACAGGCAAACAGCTAATGTCAGATAAGAAGGCAAGTGATACTCGCCTATGTGTGCATGCACCATCTCTTTGTTTTATACTGTAAAAGAGAAGACAATTACGAATATAAACATATAAATGTAATTCTAGTTCAATAATAATATTAAAATGTTGACCACAGTTGTTTTTCTATTGCTTAACTTAGCCTATTATTGGGTATATAAACTTTTGACTGTATTTTTGTTTCAAATTGAAAGTGTCCTGGTTAAATTCCAAAACTGTCTCTACAATTGGATGTCTAATTGTTCCAGTACAGCTGACTGGATGCAAAGTCCTTCCATTCTGTAGCCATCATACAAGTCACTACAAAATGACTATATTCACTCCAAAATTCAGAGTTTTCGGTTGGCTTGTCTTAACATAAATTGTTTTTCATGGATTTCCGTGTTACGGTGCTTTTGCTGTCTCAGGGCAGGGGGCATATGCTTCTGGTTTTTGACCAGAATGTCCGGTTTATAAATAATTTGTACAGATTTGGTTTGTGGTCCGAACCGGATCCAAACTCTGGCCTTCCCGGGCCAACAGTTCCCGCTAATACGCATGCAGCTGTACATGTTCTCTGGGTTTTGACAAATTCTAAAACTAGCAACCCAAATCTGTGCGCATGCCTATTTTTTGTGTCATTGCCATGACTACTGAGGTCATGTGAGCTTCACAGTTTATGCTGTCCTGTTTCTTACCACTTTTTTAATAGTTAAGGAGACATGAGACACTAATGATAAATGGAGGAGCTCTCTTATCTCTCAGTGACACTTCCCAAACATTTTCCCTGTGTTTGCTTCAAAAACAACTGGTGTTGGGTTTTGCAAGTTCAGTCAAATTCCTGCCCATGTTGTCATTAAATCAAATTACATCAAAGTTTTTAATGTTTGAAGTTTTTCTGACATGTCAGAATATGACCAAGAAAAACTCAAGATTAAATGCTTGCACATCATTTTTCTAAGTATGTGCAAGACTTTTAGATGGTGTGTAGGCTATTGCCAGGAGAAGACTTAAAAGTGCAGTCAACTGGCATTCAATACAAATAGCAGTTCTGCGTTTGCAAGTTTCACATATTAAAGCATACATCTCATTGTGAATACGGGTCTGATTTTGCAAATCACAGCTGCTCGGAGGCTGTAATCCACACCAGCAAACAGGACCAGGCCAGGGTTACAGGCTGCAGCATTTTTGTACTTATTGTTTTTGGCAAGATGATCATGCAGGCCCCAAGGTCATTACTATGAAATCACAATAAGAGCAAATTGCTCTAACATGAGCAAACACAAATCAACTGTTTCCAGTATGTTTCAGCCCTTAGGTAATGTAATGTACGACACATTGAACACTGGTGATTTGCTGTTTTGTATTCTGTTGACGTGTCATTGTCCTTAGATATACCATATACAGTATATGACAACATAATTATTTCTGACAACCCTCGTGGTAAGTGAAAACCATTATGCAATCCAAGCACCATACATATGATTGTGTATAACAGGCCCCAGTCTAGTCCTGTCTTCGCGTAGTAACTGAATATCTTAATATGTGGAAGAGATGCATTCTGATGGTACTTAAGACTCATAAGTTAAGAGAGTGGCAGTGATTAATCAGCTCTAAAAATGTAGTATCTTTTATTTGCTCACACATTAACTCACTCAGTAATGCATTCCCTAACTCACTCACCCACTCACTCACTCATGCCATCACTCACCCATGTCCAATCTCTCCTGCTTGCTTATGCACTGACTCACTGTCACTGTTCTTGCTTTTGAGTTGCAAGACATTTCTTACATCATTAAACATTCATGAAAGGTTCTTTATACGTACACTGAATCTGTCCCTAAAGCACAGACACATGCGTGTGCATTTCCAGGACAAATCTGAGGCAGATCTGAGATATGTGCTACATATTTGAATCTGCAGTTATTCTCAGTATAATACTATGTAGTGTGTAGTTAATAGGTACTAGATACACATGTTCTGCTTTGCTTCCTCCCTGTGTTTTATCTCTCTTCATTACAGCATCACTGATCTATGGCCTTTAATTTAAACTGCCACCTGTTTGCCCGGGGAATAATGGTTTAGGACTGAGCTCCCTGCAGTGGCCGTACGCTGTGTGCAGCGTGCAGCACATCTGCACATTTAAGCTGTGAATGCTCTCCCTCCAGCAGAGAAGGCTCTAACTCGCAGTTTGTGGGAAGCTTGTTTCCCTTTTGCTGTCTTAATCACCCTCCCCTCTGGTGCTGCTCCTATTATGTTTACAAATTATCTTTCTTGGGCAGTAAACTGCGCAGTTGCCCGGTTCCATTTAAGACAAGGCCCTTTAATCTTTATTTGTTCTCACTGACAAGTTGCATTATCTCAACCAGTCAATATTGTATTCTGAGCTTATTTTACACCTAGCAACCAAAACATTTTCACCCCGCGGTCCCCATATCGCCCCCCCCCCCCCCCCCCCGTAGTTACGGTTACACCCAGCATAGGCTACAAACTTCCAATGTAATAGTGACACACCCTGTGTAGCATTTGGAAATGATAGATTCTGGGCTTGCATGTCTTGCAAGCTTTGGGAGCAGATTTTGTGATTGGGAGCAGAAGTCTGAAAGTAAACAGTTGATTTTGCACATATCCGGAAAGCAGCATGTTTTGGGCAGCACACAATTCTTTATTATGATACTGGCGTGATGGGCAGTGACAGCTGAGAAAAGTTCAGAGCGAGCCATGTATTTCTTAAGACATGACCCTGATCTTGAGTGGAAGAGAGTGGGATTTTCCAGCGGTGAGAATATGTCATTCCGACATGCTCCGGGGTTTAATCTGTGCGTCTTAAGGGCTTTTGTAGGATAAAGTCAAATTGGCCCTGGCTGGTGCTGTTGAAAACAACTCAAGAAGGAGGTGTCCCCATAAACCTGACACTTACTGCACACGTGCACGCAAACACACACACACACACTGTTACATTACATCACAATCATTCAGCAGATGCTCTAATTCACAGCCACTGCCAATGCAATTACCAACCATTCAGAAAACACACATTCCCATATATACCCCACCCACCCCATGTACACACACACACACACACTTCCAACAACAATATAGAGCGGTTGGCACGCAATTTGAAAGTCAAAAAGATAGTTCTCTATTCCATCACTGTCAAAATATTCCCTTTCCCTACAGCATATACACGGCCCCATCTGGAAATCCCCGTTTACATTAATAGCAAGAAAAACAGCAACTGCAGTGCACATTAAATGTTTGCCTTGAAGAAAAATGTTTGTCAATAAGTTTTAAACGTTAGCAACAGAATAGTTCCCTTAAAGAATGAAGGCACATGCCGGGGTGTGACTATTTTAGTTATATCTGTCGATTTTTTATGAATGCATGTTTTTGTTTTCTGTGAATTTTCCTACTATTTAGCATGAAGTCTTCAGTAGAAAAGAGGAATGTATTCCACTAGTTCACAATTCCCTACAAAACGATACACTGTCCATTGTCCATTAAACATATCTCCTTCAGTGGGTAATGAGGTCATGGATTCATCATGGGATTTACAGGGATTTATTATTTTATACTTCACAGCGAGGAAGCAGATTTTGCTTGATTAGCTGTGCAGGATTTTCTGTAGGGGATCCAGCCGCAGCTCGACTGAGGACGGTAGCTGCAGCTCAGGGGCCTGGTCCCGTGGGTACGATCACCGCTGAGACGCTTACGCTGTCAATAACGCAGTGACCGTCTGGGGCACCGGGGGTGATATGTTAGTGGAGCCACTTAAACTCCTTCATCACTGTGACGCCGCAGTTAGCGGTAAATCGCTCCTATCCTTGACCCGGGTAAGATTCCCACGCTGACCCTCACACAAATCACCAATTACGCCGGAGACACAATGAGGACTTGTGTTTCTTGTTGTTGTCAGAGGGCAGACGCAGCATGCCTGTGGAAAGCGCTTATTAATGTTGGTGTTGACACTGGGGGCATAAATTGTGTCCGTTTGCTCTCTCTCGCAGTCACAGTGACCTCCGCAGAAGGTTCTCAAATGACTCATGATGTGCATGACCTTTTAACTTATTTTATCATTTAGTTATTATTTTAACTTCCCACACAGATAATAGATGATATTTAGAAATTTAGAGTATATTTGGCGGGAATAATATTGAATAATATTATTAATATCAATAATATATAATGTTGCTGGTCTGTTTCCCTAAAGTTCTGCCCACAGGAAGGGAATTTCAGCAATGCTCACCTTTCTCGGATTCAGTTTAGCAAACAATGTTAATTTATAGGTTGGGGCAAAGCTTAGGAAAAGAGATTGGGCATGATTAGGGTTAGGAAAAGGGAATTCATTTATTTATTGCATAAGCCACATTTTCATGTTACACCTCATAACATCATGTTACACCTCATGAGTTGATGTTATTGTGATGTAGTTACACTGTAATTACACTGGTGATTGCCTGTTTGAATGAAAGTCTATCTCATGTTTGTGTTTGCTGAGTTACCAACTGAAAGTAGCGATGCATGTATCAGACTTCACTAAATGCAACATAAAAAGTATACAATGATATATTTGAACATTTGTTCTAACTTGTGCAGCTGTTGTGAAAAAACTGTCTGAAGAAATCTCATGTTCTAGACCTGTGTACACCACACCTGAGGAGCAGCGCTTATACATTTCATAGTGATACTAGGCAATAGTGTAAATGCACTGATTCTGAAGGACATTTCTGTGCACTGTAGCAGAGAAATTATAATAAATGGAGACATGGCCTTGATGAACAAACTTTTTAGTGAGTGCTTAAAATATAACATTACAGAATCATTCACACCATGTCAAAAACCCTTTCAACTGTTTCATGCTAAATCAATAGGAATAAATCACAAAACATCTCAGTAATTAACCTGAATCTTTATTCAGATTGTAGCACACAACTTAAAAACATAAACTTTAAAATGTTCTTCATATCGTAGTGCGTATTTTAGTTTCCAGAGTACGTGTGATATCATTATGGAACTGTTCAAAGTTTTTTTATTGTTTGCAACAATTTTTATAGTAACTGGTAAACTGTCGTACATGCATATAAATTCAGCTTCTCAAAACTTTTCAGCACCCACAGTAACAATGTTATGGGGTAAATTCATAAGATGGAGACAAAAAGCCTCAGTGAGGTCATTTAAATCACAGCTGCCATTGCAGGTCATATACCACTGAAACAATAAGGCCTTTGAGTTATATGGCCATATTTACTAAGCACGCCACAAATGACCATCAGTGCTGCAAAATTCTGTGTCACCGCATGTTTCCAATTTAGTGGGGTATTTACTCAGTCTAGTTATGTAAATGAGCACAGCTGCAGCAAGTTCATTTAAATGCACTGCCAGTTTTTAAGATATGTCTTGCGCATGGCAGGAAGGCAACATCGGTGTACCGCTCCATCTCTGGTAAAGTCGGGTTTTGGACAGGTGTCAGGATCCGTGTTGAGCCGTGTTAGATGTTAGAAAAACTTCAGAACACAATTTTAATATTTCAAGTTGTTGTCCAAATTGTTCAACCTCATCATGCGCCATTTTCATTTACTGTTACAGTTATTCCGCAGCTCTGATACAATCATACTGACTACAAACATTAAAAAATAGACACAATTACCTTTGCCACAAGGGCCACCAGCCTTGATAAATCACCTGTAGCAGGTCATAAACATACATTTCCATTCTCTCCTTCTATATTTTTGCAGTCTAACATCAGAATTCCCTAAAATATATATGCATTAACCCAAAACACGCTAATATGAGAAAGTTATAAATAAAGTTCATGGGGAGCGCACAATCTGGAAGATATAGCTGATTTCTGCTACTGTAACAACCAATACAGAATGAGAATGAGGCACATTTTAGGAGTCCTGGGAGACATGTTCTCACAATCACATATCACCCCTCAATGCTTATAGTACAAATAATGGTTAAAATAATGAGCAATCAGCAGCACCAAACAAGATTAAGAATGTAGAAAGAAATTTGGAACATTTGCTATGGAATTAGCTTTTACCAAATGAAAAATGCAGAGAGCCCAACAGAGCAGTCGAGTCACTAGTCATCTTCTGGAAAAGGCAAAAACAGTGCCTCCTAGCCTCTGTCCTTTCTCCCAGTACTTCACCCAGCTATGATTACTGCTACACTCTGCAATTGCTGTCCTCCTTCACTATGGCACCTTCTGTGTGCCAATATGTTTATCAAGGCATTGTTTATTTTGTATAACTATGACAGATTCAGTTGTGTCAGGTGAGTTCTGTGCCAAAACTGCCTTTCATCCAGCCTGATTATATGCACTGATCTGTGAGCGCTTTGTATAAAACGCACTTGTGTATGACAGTATGTTTATTGCCGCATTGACATTGACAATGACACGGTTTCACTTCAATGGTTTCATTATCAACACTGCTGCACATCTATCTTCATTATAAAAAAAACAAAAGTGTTTGTTGCTCTGGATGAACACATTTAAATGCAAATGCACTTCTGAATGTTGACTGAATATTCAGTCTTCCATTTAATAAATAACAAAGGGCACATCTGCTAAGCTAGCACAAATATAAACAGCAGCATAGACTGAATTATACACAAAAGCAAATGGAATGAATAGCCCACTGTACTGTCTATAATTTACCAGACATGGTTTGGAACAAAGACAGTGAATTTGACATGTTTATGATCTCATATCTTTGATAGGTTTAAGTGTCTTGGCTCTGGTAGTTTCTTTCATCTGAGATGTTTTAGATGATAATGTAAGAGTATAGCCATGCAATGATGAATTATTGAAATACTCAATGAATGCTCATCATTGTTACTATTGACATGAATACAGCTGGTAAAAAGTAGGGGAGTGTGGGGAAATAACTAATGGTTTTCTTATTTGGCTCAATTTTGAAAACATTACAAGAGAGAGTAATAATTTTTTACATCCATTGGCTATGATTACACACCACAATGACATTTCAAATACCATTCACTAGTAATCTGACCGAAAGTACCAAGAATAAAAAGTCACATTTCACCTCGAGGTTGGGGTAAAAACTAACGAGGCGTGGGGCACACCTAACAGTCTTAATAGCTTTAAAAGCCACTAAGCCATTTCATTACAATTCCATGTTATATGATAAAAAGAGTCTTTTATTTATTTGATAAAATGTATGTTTTGTATAGCCTACCTATATTGGTGAAAATCACTAAACGGTATTCTCCAGTTCCCGTCTAATGTCTATTTGATCCAAACAGCTGTATCAATCGATGTCACATGTCACCCTGTAGCCTAAAGTTAAAGCTGAGTTAAATATATTTACGAAGATCCAGTCTGAGTTGAACAAATCCAATTAATTGGTTAATTAATAGTCTACTGACAACAGGCTAACAACCCCATTCGGTTTAACCCCGCAGAGGGGGTGCCAACACTTTTGCCTGGCTTGCAACCCCAGCACGCTAGCATACTTTATATCAAAATTATGAAATCTGTTAGTGACTAATAGACTGCTGACGGTTACATAACTTTGGATTCCTTGACATACACATACAATACAGTAGCCGAAAAATACTTCCGGTAAAAAGATTCACTTGCATATAGACAAAACAGAGTTTTGACAATATCTCCCAAAATATTTATTGAACTCTCCCGCTGTTCGTTGGAGACAAAGAGATGGTAATTCTGTGTGTTTAACCTTAAAATTGTTGTTCAAGCTCGATGCATCTACCTAAAAAGCCTGTGTTACGTTTTACCCCATGTTAGATTTCATCCCGCTCTCCCCTATTATGATCAACACTGTCAAGGAGGTGATTCTGTATTTGCAAAAGTTCACATATAAAATGCATATGATCTACTAGGAAGAGTGCAAAACCATTTTGCATAAATTAAAAAAATCACATATTTAATTTAGTTCAGAAATTAAAGTATGGGGATTAGAGTGATGCAAACATGTTGGAAAAATGTTTCTGGGAAGAATTGTCTGAAGGATTATTGAAGGGTAAACTTCCTAAACTTTAGCAGGGCCTGTATACTCAGACAACAATCCTCTCCCTCCTCAGTGTTTCTAGGTGATTAATGGTGATAAAGGTTTTGGACATTACATACTTTAGCAGCTCTGATTCAACGTCTTTCCTCAGCAAACACTTGGGGAAGGCGCCTCTCATGAAGATTCTTTCCTGTTGTTTTCATCCTCCACAAGTGTGATAAGTAAATCAAACACGTTTGAGAAGTAAATCAAACACGTTTGAGAAGTAAATCAAACACATGTGATAAGTAAATCAAACATGTTTGAGAAGTAAATCGAATGCAGGGGGCTGGGGGGTGGCATCTCAGTCCTTTAATCACTTGCGAGTGAACTCTCCTCCCCCCCCCCCCCCCCCCCCCCCCCCCCGCCCGCCTGTGAGGCGAGTGTAATTATAACAGCATACTTTGCATTTACACAGCCCTTCTTTGAGGATTCCCAGAACCATTGGAGGCTCAGTTTCTTGCCAGTCCTCTTTAGGTGTTGTGCTAATTTAAACAGCACAAGGTGAGACAGACGTGGTATGCTGCGGATGTTCCTTGTGGAGAATCGTCAGTGTTTATGTACTCTGGTGAAACTGCATTCATCTCACAGATCTCTCTCAGCTGTGTAATAACAACCTCTTCAATCTGACAAAACTGTTCCTTTGGTGTGCCTTTTTTGGATCATGACGGCTTTGTCATCTGTGCAAATTGACTCATCTACAGAAATAATAAATACACTTTATACAATAAACAGAAAATGCTGCACCTATATATAATTTTGGGAAGCTTAAACTCACAAATACATCACAAAAATACGACACAAAATAAAATAAAGCAAAATTAATTACTTCCTGCTGTGGGGAATCTCTTCATATTCATATTGATGAGACTGTTCCCACCATCTTACACTTACACACACACTCTGTTTATATGTCTCTCTGTCTCTGTTTCTGTCTCTCTCTCTTTCTTTCTTTCTTGCTCTCTCTCTTTCTCTCTTGCTCCCTCACCCACACACACACATACACACACACCACACTAACACCTCCCAACATGAGGATCCTCACCGATTCCTGTTACGTTTTAGGAGATGGGCAACACCGCACAAGCACATTACCCAGAGATTACTCTGGCCGGCTCAGTGCAGAGCGGAGCTTGCCCACTGGCTCACACACATCTCTGGGATGCTGTCATGCCTCAGTGCTCCATTACGGCTCTGTCTAAACCAGAGCCAGCGGGAGCCAAGATGGAGAGCTGTGACTTACAATGGCACTCAGTTCAAATTGATTTCACTTTCCTTGGCCATATGCTCATTCATATTCATTATATCTGCAAATTCGGTCAACAATATAAAATGAATGTGGCATTTCAATACTTATGTTGGGAACATTCTCAAACCACACTCATGGCTTGTTTTCTCTGTGACCTTGATAGAACTTTTTTCAAACAAAGTGTGCGTTCCAGCACTATCTTGGAGGTCAAATTGGAAATCTCCAGTGGTGAAGTTTCCCAATGTTCCTTGTGACTTGAGCTGGTGCTTATTATTCAGTGGTTATAGTTATTTCTATTCTTACTGTGACATACGTGTGGTCAAATGAGGCATAATTATGGAATTACGGTCTTGTTTAAAAAAGGCAGCCAGCTGGAGATTCCGATACTCAGTCTGTCACAGTACATTAAACCTTTGGGCCCATGTACGTAGTGTGAAAGGAACAGCTATATGACTGAGCACTATGCACTTTGGATTATGTCCATACTGTTGAGTAAAAATCAAAATGAACAGCTTGTCCTTAAACAGTTCTTTCAACATTGGCAGCACCTACAGTACCTCTTCAGACTGCATCTTGGCTGCCCTCCCCTCCCCACCCTTTAGAATTGCTAGTGAATTGATTCAGTGATATGGATCACATATTTTGTTGTTTGTATATGTTATTTTGCCATGGCTTTGTGTTGTGAAAGTTAACCTAAATTAGTGCTTTGCCTACAATAGATGGGCAGTCTCTATGGTCTAAGAAAGTTGCTCTCTCAGTCTGTTGTTCATACAACTCCTGTGGATGCATTTATTTTCTCTTGCATTCACTTTTGATAAGAGTGTCTGCTTAATAAATGTACGTCACTCTGGTTCAGAGCAATAAAAGACCATAAATTATGTAATATAATGTAACCTTTTCGTTATATCTATAGGCATCCATTCTTGCTTGATATCACCAAATATGGGGAAAGCAGCTGCGTGTCAGGCAGGCTGACAGTGTGCCGCACGCTCAGCTGATAAAGATGCCCCGTAATGGGGAGGAGATGGGCGTGAATGAAAATACTGCTCTGTTTGCATAGCATGGCCGCTCTGTGGAAGCGCTGTTCTGTGTTACCCAGGAAAACAGTTTATATATCCCGGCTACAAGGAAGGCCTGAAGCAAAGAGGGAGGGAACACTGGGCTCTGTAAATCATCATAAAAGACAAAAGCAGCAATCAGTCTATGGCATGCAGGCACGCTCAGTACAATGGCGTTCCCTGGGAAAAATGACGAATGCAAAAACAGCAGACATTCATTTCATTTACTGTAGAAATTTGAACTGAAGAATGAAAAGGGCCTCCCTGGTGGTACATACGGTTAAAAACTTGCTGCTGAATCTCTTATCCTTAGCGTGCCATTGCAGACTGGGAGTGTCTCACAGCTGGCTTTACTGTGACCCAGGGAGAGAAGGTTTCAATTGGTAGTTTCACCCTTAACATCGCACAAGAGCGCCTCCTCTGGTAGATTGTGTGCCTGTGGCCCATCTGCACGTATGTGAAGCCTGTGGGACTAATGAGTGAAAACAACTGGCGGCTGCATACTTCAAATGACGGACTAATCTGCATTCTCCCAAACTGGCAGAGGATGTGGCCTAGTAGGGGAGTTCAGAACTGGGAGAAGATATATTAAAAACATGAGTACAAATGTTTTTTGTTTTTTTTTAAATAAAAATTAAGTGTGATGTTTCTGAAATGCTGAAAGACGTACTATTTTCTTAGATCTGTCTGAATGGATCCTGAATGGGACTCGTAAACCAAGTTTAGCTGTGGATTTGCTATGCAGCATGGGGGTCTTTTTGAAGAAAGCCCAAGATTAATGGGGTGTGCGTTAGCCCGCTCTGGGGTGCAGTGTTACCCCGACGTGTCATAATCATGTTCATGTGTGTAACCCAATAGCTTCTCAAAGCCATGCAACTCAGTCATATGAGTGTCATTTGTAAAACACACTCTTCCAGCTGGACTATATTTTTCAGTGTCCTATATTACTGATAGAATAGCATCTACTGTATTCAGACTATGTGCATTTTATATTTATCACACATAATAATAATAATCAAAATGTCCGGGCTTCAAGCAGCTGTGGAGTCCAGGGCCTTATCTGTATGAAACATCTTCTTTTGCACCTGGAGAAGTTTTTTTTTTTTTGGCACCTTCAAGGCGTGGTACCCCAGCTCTGTTTCCGCTACTCTGGA
Organism: Anguilla anguilla; assembly: GCF_013347855.1. Classification (NCBI taxonomy): domain Eukaryota; kingdom Metazoa; phylum Chordata; class Actinopteri; order Anguilliformes; family Anguillidae; genus Anguilla; species Anguilla anguilla. The sequence continues at coordinate 15,468,239 of NC_049212.1, read as the reverse complement.
ACCCTGGCCCGGGGGCGTAGAGACGGCCTTGCTGTGAGCGGAAAAGACAGAATCACCCGTTCCTTTCTTTTCTTTTAAGAGCAGAAGAATCATGGCAGCTCTACCGTGTGTTTCTGAGCGTGGACTGACTCACTTGGGAAAGAAAAGCGCTGTTTCCTTTTAACATAGAGGTCAGTTCTCTGCGCCTCCACACTTTTTGTTGGCTTTAGCTGAAATGATTGTACTCTTGAGTAAAATGTGAAAATCGGAGGTTATGACATGGCAGCAGTCTTGTGGAAGTCTGGAGTATGTGAACTATAATGGTAAAGAACCCCTTCTGCTTCCTCACTCTTATTCCAACTGTGCAATTTATATTAATTATTGTTTAATTTGACTCTGCACAAATGTTTTTTTTTAATATAAAAAATGATTGTAAAATACCCCAAGACATGTGGATATTTCTTAGGGTAGACAGTTGGATGGACAGATCGATGCTGTTGGTTGATTTGGTGGTGTCAATTGGAGGCAGAAATAGCAAAATGAAGCCATACATCCAAAAAGACAGATCGAGCAAAGCTTTAGTAACAATTCATACTATAGGGCAGCTATATGTACACACATTATAAACAATCAATAGCAGTACTGATGGATAGACAACATTAACACATTTTAGTAAATGTGTGGTAAAGAAGGAGGCCAGAGCATCCAGAGATGCCATAAATACCTAAAGCAAAAGTAGTCTGGCCCCTTCAGAAAAGTCTGTAATCCACAAAAAAGGCGTCTCAAATTTGTTTTTGTCATTTGTGTTTTAAAAATATTCATCCGTGCAGTATGTGGGTCACCGTCGCTGTGGTTACAAAAGCAAACGCAGCACGTACCCACCACACCCAGGGCTGATTACTCACATGACACCCACAGATTGTGGCCTGACTCACCCAGCCACGCCTGACTGTAGCATCCCACCACAACCTCTACCATTGTGGAGAGGGGCTGGTATGGGCAACCCAGCTTCATTCTCCAGAGTGAGCTATGACTGCAGCCCAACATGGAGATCACTGTCCCACTCTCCAGAGTGAACTATGGGTACAGTTTAATATGAAGATCACTCTCTCACTCTCCAGAGTGACCTATGACTGCAGTCTAACATGAATAACACTGTCTCACTCTCCAGAGTGAAATACTGTATGGGTACAGTCCAACGGGAGGATCACGGTCTCACTCTCCAGAGTGACCTATGACTGCAGTCTAACATGAATAACACTGTCTCACTCTCCAGAGTGAACTACTGTATGGGTACAGTCCAACATGAGGATCACGGTCTCACTCTCCAGAGTGACCTATGACTGCAGTCTAACATGAATAACACTGTCTCACTCTCCAGAGTGAACTACTGTATGGGTACAGTCCAACATGAGGATCACGGTCTCACTCTCCAGAGTGATTCCTTGTCCCCATCAGCTCCATGGTCTTAGGACAGCAGAGGCTGCTATGTTGTGTGAAGGCAGGGAAGCGTTGTCCACAGCCTCATGGACAAACCCAGTGCTGAGTGTTCCCCTCTCCATCTGGCTGTGCCCAGCGCTGTCTCTCCTTAGTCCTCTCCTGACCCATAGAGAGCCCTGAGGGAGCCCAGGGGAGAGTCAAGTCCTGCACCTCCTCTATGTTTTGTCCATACTGTGCAGCCATGTGTCTCCTCTGCTCTGGATATATACTGCTATTCCTCCCCTACATTCTGTATGTACCGCCAGTCCTGCAAGTCCATGGCAATTTGTCTGCACTGCCGGCTCTGCTCTATATCTGTGCACTGTGAATAACCGGCTCTGTAATTCATTCAGTGATAATCCACAGCACTAATGTGATGCTAGACAGTATATTGGCAACATAGTAACATTATGCATATTTCATTCAGATCTGTGGTACATGAGCATGTATTCCTGGAATAATCCTGCTTTCATTTCAAATAATCGTTTATTCATGGAGGATTTCTCACAGAATATCACTTTATCACTTTCTTTCTAAGTAACCCTTGATTTATTTCTGCCAAGTACCATATTATCAAATTCTGTCAAATATAATATCACTCAACCATCTGTTAACTGAATCAGAAATGTGGTGAACAATCTTTTTGGTAAAACAAAGATAGCATCTGTTTGCTGATAAACAGTTGTAGACATGGCAGAATGTGTGAATTGTACTGAAAACAGATAACATATAAACAATGAACAGTTACTTGTTATCGCCATGGTTTCAGTAGAGACATTTAGTGAATACCATGCTGAGATAAAAAATCCTTATCCATTTATTGTTTGCTGTTCAGCCATCTTATCGGAGCACATGTTCTGAGACGATTCGCGTCGACCGCAATTTGTGAATGGGCCGGGCTGCGTGTACTCGGGGTGAAGGGCTCGCTGTGGTAAATACGGGTTAGTGCGCGGTGATTACACACACTTCCGCTGCAGCCGAACCGGAGGGGAGTCCTGAGACGTACCCCCCGCGGGGGTGACAGCGGTAATGAAGACGTGTCTGTCCCAGGGGGCCGGCCGTCTCTCTGCCTGCGGGACTCCTTCCTCTCAGCGGGCTGGCATCTGGCCAAGGAACTGCGCTGAGACAGGACCAGCGTATGAACTCCCAATCTCCCCAGGTCTTTGGTGCTGTTTATCATAGTATTATATTCTTTATTATTATATTCTGGAATTATGGTCTATATAGAACTCCAGGCATATGTTGCGCCAGAACCAAACGGACACCGCATTTGATGGATGATCTTTCAATGATGATCATCAAAATTTTATCCCAAAAGCACAATTTATAATTCATTGGTTTGTTATAAAAAAGAGTCTTAAATATTAATTACCACTATCTATTATATAAGCAGTGATTTGTTAACAAGCTTCTAGTACCAAACTTTACTTTGGTACTAGTACCAAACTTTACAAACAATCTTATTCATCATTTCAGGATGATGAAGATGATTGTGGAAACTCATCACAGAGAGACAGTGTTCATTTTTTTGTCTGAGAGTACTTCTGTTTCTCTCAGACAGAAAAATGAACACTGTCTCTCTGTGATGAGTTTCCGCAATCTTCTTCATCATTCCTAGATGTAGTTTAATTTCCATTAATGGAAACAAGATTTACAATTGAGAAATTGCTGCCAAAATTAACTTTTAAAATTCTCATAATGTTCCTTTTACCTCTTTCCAAAAGGGCTAAATACCCTGCTTCCGCACAGTGAAATGTCCAGTGTTAATTCAACTCTAACAGAGTACATATGACTCCAATAAGGACCATGTGTACCCTGTAAGAGTTGATTTAACACTGAGCATATTACTGTGTGGCATGTAGCTTAAGTTGAATGCATCTATTTTGCAATTCCTAAGAGGTCACTTTTGTTTCTTTGGGAATATGATCTTCTTTCTATGTGAATATATTTGATTGTTGCCTAATGTGGAGGTGTGAGAAACCAGAGGAACTATGATCAGAGACAGACGTAGCACAGAGAAACTTAAATAAAAAACAGCCCAGTGTGGTCTTGCTCAAAGGCAGTAGGATGATTGACATGACCAGACGGTCAGGGGAAAGAAATGCACATATAATTCAGGGAGTGGTGCTGCTGCAGAGTGTGACAGCCATTACTGGAACCTGTCTTTACCAGTTAAAGCACACATGCATCAATGCTTGGTAATGAGGGAGATGTGCACTATGGTAAAACGTGGGCGCTTGTGTTGGGGTGCTGAGGGGCTGGGAATGAGGGCAGGGCAGAGTGTGGAGGCCTGTGGCCTTAGGGCTGCTGGAGAAGAGGGAAGCCTTAAGGGAGGGACCAGGCGGTGAGGTCCACACTTGCGCTCATTCTGCTGGGCTTTGGGAGAGGAAACACTGCTTTAACGTGTTAGGACCCCTGTCATCCGTTTACTTTGTTTCTGTTGTATGTGTGTTTCATCTTTCTGGTTTGTCATCTGATTGGCTGTTTCCGTCTTTGGTTACTCGACTTGAAAAAGCAGCCATTTGCCACCTACCAGGGGAGACTAGCTCTTCGTACTCGTGGTTGGTGTGTTGTGTATAGTTATTGCTTAGTTTGACTTACCACTGTAGCATATTCAACCCTATGTTTGTTGGATTCCGATTCCCGTCTGGCCCTTCTGGTTTGTTTGCTGATTAGATCTCGAGTATGACCACTGACTTGTTCCCTTCGACTCTAATTCTTTCCTTAGCCTTCCTACCCCTGTGATTTTGTGTTTCTTTAGTTAGTGCGTTTCCTGCTTTTGCTTTGTCATTTTTCCTTTATTATTTTTGAAAGTACTCTGGGTAGAGATTTATCACTTCGTTGAGGGTACGCTATTCAGACTTTTGGTTTCAGACTATCAGCTAACTGTCCAAAGTTCAGCGTTTCAAAGCCGCCCCATGCCCAGTGCCATTCAAAGACTAGCCAGCTTTCAGTTAGATTTGGGTTGGCAGATAAGGACTGAAGTGATTGGTCGGTTTGCAGTACAGTTCCCTTACCCATTTCCCACTCATTTCGTCTGACCGTAGAACAGGTCATAACAACCTTCACCTCTTTACAGCAGTATAATTGAGTGAATTAAAACAAAAAGCGTAGGATAAAATAGAATGGCATGACTCCCATTGGGAGAGATTGTTATGTGACCTGCATTGGTTGCATAATAATATGTAAGTAAAATATATTTTATGAACATTACAATAATCAGGAGTGCAGTTGATAAACAGGGAATTCTGCATAAGTCCATCTGAAGAGCCTGCACTCCTCTTATATGCTCATATGCAATCCAGTGATTGCAAGCTGGAGGCCACATAGTGCCACAGGAAAGCCAGTTACTTAGTGTAGATACTATAGGCCACACAGCACTACAGCAGAGCGCCTCTGGGCCCCTGGCCCCCCTCCCCCTGCCTGCACTTCCCAGCCATATCTCCTGTCTGTTCTGGGCGAATGAGCTTCATTTTTTAGCTTTTCCGGTTTGTCAGTTTTTTATCCACCTGAAATGGACCCCAAAGGACGGTTACAGAGCTGGAATCAAGACAATCCAGATGTATCGCTTTAATAAAGTTGCTGACAAAGGAAGAGGAGCTTGTGGAAAAAGAACAATGCTGTCTCTTTCACTGAATCTTACGTATAAATACACTCAACGGTCATTATTTCACTCACCACTGTTCAGATTTGGTGAGGTACATCTACAGGTATGAACTCACTTAAACAATGAATAGCACTTATGCGAGGTTAGTTTAGTGTGTGTGAGAATCAGCAGCTGTGCAGTTCTAATAATGGTCTGAACTGAAGAAAGAAAATGTACAGCGTACAAGTCTGTAATCAGAGTAATAAGAGAACATAGCGTTTGCCCCCTACGCTTATGTCTTCTTAAACATACACAAAGCCTTTAATGTCCCACCGCCTTCCAACCAATGATTAAAATCACAAATATGCTGCTGACTCAAATGTACCTTGCCAAACACTCAGGACTGGAATTTTAAGTCTCTAATAAAGGAGAAAAATCTTTCATCCTTTTAAATTATGTGTACTGTGGGGGGTGGGGTGGGGGTGGGGATGTGGTCCTCACTGTTGTGCAGCCCTGACAGAATAATCCATGTTTCAGCTGACATAGAGGGACTGGGCTTTAGGTGATCAGTTCAGTTTGACCATGGGTGCACATAAATACATTGTACATGAACAAAACAATCTAAACATTATGGGCCTGACAATTATTCACATCCAAACATCAAATAAGCTTGTATTACACTCCACTTGTAATATAAGAAAGAATCTTACCACCCTTTCTGTTGTTTTATATGAAAAGCAGCCCTAATTGTTTTGGTGCATTTTAGGACATAGCTCCAGCCTGAAAGTGTGTATAATAATTTAATAAGCACACCAAACAGAAAACTTCATTTGGAGAAGCATGCACGCATGCACACACACACACACACACATGCTAAGGCCTCTAATTAAGCTAATTTGCGAATGGGGCTTTCCAAAGAAAGCCCCTTTTAAGCCAGGAAACCAGTCATATTTTTCTGGAAAGAATTTCATGATGATTCTCAGATGATGTTTCCTAACTGTGGGAAAGGTATCGTCAGTCTGAACCTAGTAGATGGAATAGGAACATTCGATAAGAAATTATAGCACGGTTTTGGATATGAAAATTGAGCAAAAGCATACTTAAGGATTACTCTCTGTATCACCATTAACATTAAAGAAGATACATACCTTTCTTGCATGTGTTAGCACACCTGGAACACAGCTACACTCACCTGTAGAAGAGGCATCAGATACGCCCTGATACCCATTAAGACTCCGTCAATCAAAATGTGTTGCTAACTTTGTCTTTCAATCATCAGACACTGTTGAAACCCTAACGCTGAGTGATGCCATCCTTTGAGTGGTCAGCACTGGCACAGTAAGGGTTTAGCGTGCAGACCAGCAATAGCCTGTCTCTGTGCTGGGACAGGCCGAAACCCAGTGAGAACTTAGAGTACGACAGAGAATGTATGATAACAGCAACTTGCTCTATGTGAACACATTTTGAATGAAATAACTTCACTGTGAAATAAAGTTGCATACCAGTGCTATATTCCCATAGTTCCAGACTGCTTGGGCAGTTAGGGAGGCAAGGTAACTCCTTGCCTCCCTAACTGCCCAAGGCCAGGCAGTGCCCAAATAATTTGTGGGTGTATCTATTCATTCATTTGGTCAAGTACCCATGTGTTTTCTGAAACATGCTCATAATCAACTGTAGCTTTCACAACAATTCCTGATAATTATCACGCAAAGGGATTGCTTTATGGGGAAATGGCATTATCCAGAGAAGAATGCTGCTTCTAAGGTCAGCTTGGTTGTTAGAGAGAATGATTATAGTGGGAAGCAATGGAAAAGCTACACAAACTGTGGCGCTGGCAGGGGAAATCTCCAGGTGGGGAGGCCCATTCTTTTTGTTTTACTCTTTTAATGGAATGGGTTTGGATACTGTCAGCGGAAAACAAAATAAAGAAGCGGTTTGCGCACAAGAACGAGTCTCTGACAGTTCTCCTTGGCTGAACAGAAAGGAAACACAGCGAATTAAAGCGTCGCTGACCCAGTAAACTGCCAGCAGATGTTATCACAGAAAGTTATGTTCCTCTCTCGCTGTAATCACACAGTTTGACTCTAATTGGCTGCTTGTGCTCAAATATAAATCTTTCTCGGCTGAGGGCTGGCTGTTCCCTTCCCAAGGATCCCGGCAACTCCATGGAGTCAGCTGATTAGACAGTTCGCACTTTTACATTTACTTGTGGGGTATACAAACATCAAAAAATGTATACAAATGGATATTCCACACCATGAATATTACAATAGACTATCCATGCTATGGATAGTGTATACTGCTGTTAGATGTTCTACGCTATTCCATCATGTGGAATTCAAAAACATAAGTGGCACAGATGCTCTGAAAAACATACAGGGGTGTCAAGAGAGAGGATGGGGGAAAGGGGGGGGGGAGAGGAGTAGAGAACAGTAGAAGTGAAAGGAAGAAGAGCAGGGGGTAATGATGGGGAGTAGGGGGGAAGCACATTGATTATGGAGCAGCCGATTCCCGATCTCTGCATGCTGTTTTAATTACAGCTGTGTGTTTTCCCCTTGAGGGCTCTTCTGGGCACTGTTAGCCTGGCTTGTGTTTTGATGGGCATTGTACGCTTTTTCCATGGCAACCCAAATTTACTGTAACACAGGAAAATCCTAAATTACATCCCCATTACTTTTCTTCTTTAGAGCCGTGCGAAGGAGGCGTGATTCAACTGGACAGGTTCCATGAGTCTACAACAGGAAAAACAGGCGAAACGTGGTTTCACTGCAGCGATTTGCTTCTTTAAAGTGCTGCTGTTTGTTCACTTACCAAAAATAAATAGTCCTTAAATATATTAAGATATGTTACTCAGAGAATATAATAAAGAAATTATATATGAGAATATATTACATTGTTGCAGCCAAACATATACGTGTGTCTTTAATGATATCAACATGAGCATTTTCACATTTTTTCACATAAACACATTTTCAGCAGATTTTATTTGACATTGTATTTTTTTTCAGTTTTGCTCCTGCTTATAACTGGTTATGCTGGTTATAGAGAATTTTCATAAAGCTATTTGTTGCACCTCAATATTTATGAGAAAAATTTACTTGAAAATTGTTTGACTGTCTGTTGTAATTTTGTTTTTTGTGAAGAAGACATTTTTTTTATTTATTTCAATCTTAAATCTCCTTGAATGAACTCTTTTCTGCTAGAGAATCAAACTTAAAAGATTGGAAAATATATTTCTGTTACCTTTATTAAAAAAGTCTTTGGGTTTTCTACTACTTATGTAAACCATCCTTTCAATTGTTCTATAAAAATAAGTCCTTTAAATGGTTTACATGATTATTTGGACATTTCATTTTCGATGGGATTTCAAAGATTTCAATCAATGTGTTGTAAATGGTACAAGTGTCTTGCTTCATGTAAGCCATTTTCTTATTCTCTGTGATGCTCACATCTGGAGTTATAAAGTCTTAAACACTTCCTAAATTGGTGAGGATTGGCCAGACTTAACATCTGTGCAAAGGAATTAAGGGATCACCATTACTTCTAAATTATGTCTTCTTGGGATCACCATGCTTCTCACTCCCTTATCCTGATCCTGATCCCTATCCTGTCTTTCTGATGAAGATATGCTGTACACCACTTGCAGCATTGAGTAGTTCAAACATTTCAGTTCTAGTCTGAAAGTCAGAATTTCTTCAACAGTAAATCATGATGCAGTTACACTCTGCAGTGATGCCTGGGACTGTGCCTGACTGGACTTTGCCAATGTGTATCACACCTATAGCCTCTGGAAAGAACAGCTAATGTTATTACACCATATGTTTAAATGTGAACATCACTGCCATCTCTACATGGGTGGCCATTTTCACGTATACAATACTGTATGTGATACTGACCCGTAATTGAATCTGCACAGCTGAGCTGTGCAGGGCAGTTGCATTTCAGGATCCACTGGCTTGAATGATCAGGAATGCTCAAGACAAGCTTTTAGAGGGCCTCGATTGGGAGCAGATGTTGTAAAAACCAAGTGAATTTTCCCACATTTTCAAACACCTGTTGTACAGACGACTTGGGGATTTCCAGCTTTGGTGCACATGGAGTGCTAATGAAATATCCTTGTCATAAGTTTTATCATGTAGGTTTCAAAGGATGCAAATTGGTTTTTTTCAGCTGAATCAAGCAATTTTTTCTTACATTTTCTGGGAACCAGACACTAGCGGATATCAAATGACGTCAAATAGGGCTGGGATTCTGAAGAAATTATAGTAATGTTTCCAATTCTGTTTCAGTATTCACAGTTGACCATGACCATTTAATGTTCCGATTTTGTTATGGTTTTTAGCCTTGCTGCATATTAATCTATGGTATTTACCTGTATGGACTGGTACCAGCTGACTTTGTCCAGCAGACACTTTGCAAGAGTGGATGTTGCAGACAAATCTTCAGTCCTGGTACTCTGTTGGTTGGCACTAAAAGACACATTTATCAGGAGGGGAAAAAGACAGGCTTACACATCAGGTAGTGTACACTCTTCTATCCTACAACAGAGTTGTTGACCTTTCAGAGTAGCTATGTGATTTGTGAGCTTGTGACCAAAAAGAAATGGATTCAATGCCCAAATGAGGAACCGTTGATATGTCATTGAACATGCTAGTGTAACTTGAATTCCAAGGTCAACACCAAGGGACAGTTTCACCCCAGATGCTGATATATACATATACTACAATAATTTAATAATAAAAATATAAAAATGTTATAAATTACAACTGTCTCAGTAAATCTATTTTAAAAAAGGCTGTTATCTACATAATCATAGCAGATAGTGTCTTATTTTTCAGATAAGAAATATATTTTTTAAATTTCAATGTAATGTGTTATATTCTAGATGTTACTGAGAGCAAATACATTTTGAATGGGAAATAATAATAATAATAATAATAATAATATTAAGCAAATTTATCTAGTAGGAAAGGCAATGAGGGTTTTATCCTCATAAACATAGTGTTCTCTCACATAACCACGCTTTTCACAAGTTAACTGAGAAACCCAACCCGCAGGTCCCCATGACCGTGCGTTTCAGGCCTTCCCTGGAAAGGCCGAGCCGTAGAGCTCCTGCAGCCGAGGAGCGTTTTTATTTTCTCATGAGTTTGTGCGGAGTGTCCTGAGATATACTTCAGTCTGCAGATTGATATTACACAGCTGCACATCTGGTAATTGTTTATAGATCCCCTCAGAGGACAGTGAACCAAACCCAGAGGCCAGCAGATCTACTGCAGAGAAGGCGGCGCAAAGGGGGATGTTCGGATTTGGGTGGACCCCCGCCCCCTTTGATTGTCCCTGGAGCCCCTATACCCCTCACTCCCCACCCCAATGTGATAGTTTCCATGGGGCTGATACACTAAGGTTGTGCTTACAAGCATACCCATTGGCATAATTTATATACTCCAGATAAATTCTCCAAAAAACACAAAAGGGGGATAAGGCATAATAATAACCACATTGGACTTTTGAAGAGATGTTGTTGGTCGGCATAAAATATCACTTATACACTAAAACTGTAGATGCTGAAAATTGTGAAAATAACTGCGGGATGCACAAGCTGTATCCCTTTGTTATTTTTTGGGTATTGGAGCCATAGTGTCAATCTTTCACACTTTCACAGTATATAACTAATAGTAGCTATTGACAGCTACTGTACACCTTCCAGGTTGTGCTTTATGTTGGTAAAGGTTTAATTTAGTTGGAATATCCAGTAGGACCTAGTAATATTTCCATGTGTTATCATTTTTCACAAGAGCTTATGCAGAATAAAATATCCAGTGTTAATTCAACTCTGACAGAGTACATATGAGTCCAATTGGGACCAGATGTGGTACTTTATAAGGGCTGATTTAACACTGAACATTTTATTGTGTATATAAACCAAGAATGTAGCTTATTTATTAGATTGAGATAGATAGATAGATAGATAGAGTAACCACAAGTGAGAAAGAGACAGAGAGGGAGAAAGAAAGAGAGTGCATACTTTGTATAATATTTGATCATTTTATTACATAGTATTGTGTTTCTGTGCCATTGTTAACCACATCCAGATTTTTCAGTGCTATTGTGAATCAGTAGGAACCCAGGGGAGACTGTGTGATGTGATGAACTTGGATATTTGGGATGATTTATGCAGAAACGCTGCAGAGATGTGTTCTCTTCTTAAGCCACCTGACTGTTCCTGGCTCCGCCTGGGAGTGGCCTCGCCAGTGCACACACATCACGCAGAGCAGAGAGGTCATCGCTGGTGGATATCCAGCCCCATAAACAAGTAACCACACGTGCCAAAGGTCACACATGTACTCAATATATGAATATGTGTGTCCTGGGGTCGCTGGAAGTACACTCCGTCTCTAGTTTATTAAGTTTGAATTAAGCTTGAAAATAAAATCAAAATGATATTAAAAATAACAATAAACATCATCCCTGTACTTGTACTAGGGGAGAGAACTTGTGCCAACTGCCCATTATATAAATCATAACAGCAAAATTTGAAATGACAGACAAAACAATGAACAATTCAGTTTTAGTGTGTGAATATATTCACTGACATAAACATTTATGAGTGTCATTTTTTTAGACTCTTGGGGTGATTAAAGTATTTCAGCGCTGAGGCAAAAAAGGCAAAAAAAAGCTGATTATGTTACTGTACTAACAGTTCAGTACTTTAATCCTGTATTTAATGTCAGTAATAACAAGTTATATATGAGTAAAATATTTCTGTACAATGACTTGAAACCAACATTGTAGTAAAATGTTTGTATGTAAGACATTTATCATATAGAACATTGGAATTCTTTTGTGTGGGCTGTATCTGCTACAAAGAGATGCAATCCCAGATAATTCACACTATGAGCTCCACAGACATGGGCTATTTGGCCTATAGGTTTAAAAACAAACGATACAGTGAAAGAAAGATCTTCCCACCCAGAATTTCAAATAAAAACTTTTTTCTCTGAATAGAGAAATTTGGGGGTATTACTGCAAAGTCATGAAGGCTGCTGATCTTCTCTGTATTTCTGCCTAGTGGTGGAGTGCATATGGAGTATTTAGTTCTGTATAGTGTATGTTTATATGGAAACCCTGCCCCTCCCCCTTGTTTACTGATGTTTAAGTGCTCTTATACAGCCCTGCCTGCTGGGGCAGCGGCAAACAGTGAAAAGCTATTTCAATTTACGTAGGCATGGCTTGAATGCAGTTGGTTGGACTTAATTTATTGACTGGTGGAAAGGAGTGCTTCTGCATTTGTACGTGCCAGCGCCTAATGCTAATGCTCCCGGATAAAACCAAAGCATTTTGGCATACAACCATCCTTCAGGCTTTCTGGGAAGCTGTAAGATACAGGCATATCAGTCTCTGAGTATGGCAGGCTGCAAGATGCAGGAAGGTCGGTCACTAACTTTTCATGGTTTGCTGTAAAATACAGGTTAGCAAGCAACCTGCTTCTGTTGGGATATACCTCTTTTTAGTTGGGGGGAGGGGTGCTTTTGGTGTGTAATGGGTCACTTCCAGCTTTCTATGGCTAGATGTACTTTAATTAGGTTTTGACTCAGTTACCCAACTTAAAAGAGATTATTCTGCATTGGGGGAAGGGGTGGTAGGGTTTTTCTTACAAAGTCTTATTCTGTTAATGCACGCTATAGGCAAAAGCCACCACCATTACCGCCCGTCAGTCAACACCAAAGTGCTGGAAGTAAAACAGAGCATTCAGCGGCGATGCTAAAGGACAAGGCCCTGAAACCCGCCGCATTGAGCCATGATTTATAGCGCCGCGGAGGCGGCGACCACAGGCCTTTGATAGGATGTGGGCAGGCTGTGTTCTGACCCTGTTCAAGATGTGGAAGTGATGACACAGGCGCCAGACAGATACTCTGCGGCTGATCGCGTCCCCTGCGAACTCTGGAAATGCTTCCAGCATCTCTTTATGGGGGACTCTTCTCTGTTAATAAACAGAGCAAGTGAGGGGAAAATGCTCGCGCCAGTCACTGGCGACTGTTGGCACCGAGGCCATTAGTCTCCTGTAAATCTCCCCACACACAGGAAACGTCCGCACAAGCCATCAGCGGCATGTTGAACTCTACCTTTGATGAGAAGATCTGTGACCTCATTGCCCCTCCAAACAGGCAGTGTATGCACTTCAGAATGAGGCCTTTTCTTTTTTAAGAGCCCCCTCCCCCACGTTGAGTATTTGGAAGCTATAGAGTCCAATGGCTATTTGAAGTTTTCTTTCTCTTTCCAATTGTTGACAGTCGTTTTCTTTAAAAAAAAAAAAAAAAAAGCCAGTCAGACACCAAATTTGTCACAGGTAGATATCTTGCACCCAGCGGCACTGCCTGCATTAACTGCAGAGGGCCTTTGTAATGGCTGCTCGGCGAGCTAACGGGATTGGACACGGCCCTCTGGGGCAGCGGTGGGAGAGTGTGGTGAGAGTAGCATCAGGCTAAGAGGCGGTAACTGCTTTCTCCCGCGTCTTCACGCTCGGCTTTTCAAATGGCCTGGTGGTCCCGACAATGAAATTAGGGCAACAATGCGTCCAAAGGAGGAAAAAAAGGGATGACGTTGTCCTCCTGCCAGTGTTCTGAGGGGCGGCGGCCCAACGCATCTGTCAGAATGTGAAAGGAATGATGTCAGGAAATAGCGCTGTGGCATTACGTGAACCGCTTGGACGCAGAAAAATATGAACTTTTTTTTTTTCTTGAGCTTTGTTTAAAGTAAACAACTTTAAATAGCAACGGTACAGAAATATTTTAGTATTATAGTAGTAGGCTATGTTTTGCTTTTTTTGAAAGTATAATTTGGTTACTTTTCCATTAAGTTTGCCTGAAGACATTTATGAATAAAAGATCACTAAAATATAAGTTTGAATGGAGTTTAATTACAAACCCTCAGATATGAAAAATGTGAAGTTGTAAAACGATTTCATAAACCTTTCTGATAACATTGGTATTGCCTTCAGTTTCGTTTACATAAATAATTTAAACATGCTCATTTTTATTAAATTACAAATTATTCTTTCCAAATTATTTGCCACACATTAAAATTGATATTATTCTACATATTGTTTGCATATTTTAATCAAATACCAAAGTTATAAACATTTTTATACTCTATTTCCAATTACTCTGCTATCAAATTTGAAGATCAATGGTCAAGTATGTTTGTCATTCTTAAGATTTTTTGAAAATCATTTAAAGAACACTGAAAGATCAGAAAGGGAACCATGAAGCCTACATTGCTGCCTGGAAAAGTCCATTTCTGAGAGGAATTAAACATGGACTCACTCTGCTGATGTATTGTGATACAATGGTGTGTGTGTGAGGTGAATACACTGTGAATTACATGCTGCTGCATTTAATACAAGCCCTTTGGTGTGTTCTGGGGCCAGCGCGGACATGGCCTTTCAAAGGCATTTCGGCTGCATTGACTCCCGAAGCGCCGCTACTTCTGTGTTCGGCGTTGGGTGCTGCGGGGGACAGAGGCAGTGAGGGGTAAACCCTGTGAAGGCTCCACGGTGCAGGCAGACAGGCACACAGTCACACTGAGCCGTGTGGTAGCGGCAGAGGAAGCAGCTCCTAATCGCATTAATCCACTCATCTCCGGCACTGGCACCGACGCATGTGAAACACTCTGACTGTGGTGGGACACCTCATGCTTTCTCAAAAATAATTTTGCACACTGCGTCACACTTTCCTAGTGATGGAATTCTAATATCAACAGCACTGATCGTCATCGCCATTGCAAGAGGGACTGTTTTTGCCGGCCCTCGGTTTGGTTGCCGGAAAAGGGAGATGTTTGTGTGTATGGTTTTCACTGTGGTTTTGTGTGGTTCCCATGGTTTATGTTATGGTTTGTGTAGTCCGCACGGGTGTAGTTGCAGAATGTAAATAGTGTGCTGTTGTCTGTTTTTAACATTTGCATCTGTGTTATGAATCAAGTTTACCATTGTGTGTGTGTGTGTGAGTGTGCATATGTGTGTACACATACTATATGTAAATGTGCCTGTGTATATGTACAGTAAGTGTGATTATGTGTGTGTGTGTGTGTGTGTGTGTGTGTGTGTGTGTCCATTGTATAACTATCCAGAATAGTTGTACACTGAGGGCTAGATTTACTAAAGGACTGTGACTACTTTTCTGATGTAAAAGTAGAGGATACAAGGTCGCAATATCTATGTGGGTCAAATGGGTCAAAATGGGTCAAAATCACTATTAGGATATAGCTCATACACAGGATGCCAGAGAAGGGTGTCAGACAGTACACACATCCTCCTCAGTCAAATCAGTTTTCCTTGTGGGCAGCATGGGGGTGGAGATGAACGAATGCATCCTCTGATGCTTAACAATTTGAAAAGGTCATGAGACTTAAAATATGTTTCACACATTTCTATGAACTTCTCATTTATTTTCAGATATAATATGAAATTATATTGTTTTAAAATTTTGAAAGGACACAAGACTTTTATCAAAGTCACCGACTAGCAGTTAGTATAAAAAACTCAGTTCTGGGTTTAAACAATTACTACTATTGTTCTGGATATATGCATTCAGTAAGGGATATAATTCCCTGTAATTAGACCTTGTAAGCATTCCATATTGTTTCTGACTCTTTTTTATGGGTTCGTCTGTGCAAAAAATTGTGAATGAGGGTGTTGAATTTACTTTATTGAATAAAAAATACTAGGCTTGGCTGTCGATGTGTCGGTATCTGCGACCGCAGCATAGCTGCAATATAGCGAATGTTTTGTGCTGCGACTATTTCCTTAGTAAATCGGGCCATGCATTTGGAAGGGAATTTAAAGATCAAACACACTGTGGTGGGAATCTATCTGGTAATCTGATATCTAAATTAAAGCTGACAGTCTGAACTTTAAATTCATATTCATTGTTTCATTTCAAATCCAATGTGCTGGAGTAAAGAACCAACACAGCAAAAACCGTGTCACTGTCCAAGCACTTACGGACTGCAGGCGCCACCCAATTAAAATAATAGAGCTGTGCACAAGATTTGTGAATGTCATTACTGTTTCTTTCAAAGATAAAAACACTGTTGTCATATTAAGTGCTTTATTGTATGATTCATAACATAAGATGTCTAATGAATAATACATCCGTGTAGGTGGTCTAATTTAATTCAAGAATTAAAGTCCAATAAAACCAGCTGACAGTAAAAAAAAGTTTGATTATAGAATCAGAAAATGAATTTATGAAATGAAACAGGTCCTTTGTAAAAACCAATGACACAATTAAAATAGAGCTTCCAAAGAGGTTACTATTTATTTTCATGGTGCAGTTTTTGCTTTTATGTGCTTTTATGGATAATGAATCTATGTAAAATTATGTTAACTTTTTACCAGTCTTTCATGTCTTGTCCATAATGCATTTATAACTCGCATATAATGTTTTACACACATATCAATCTTTCACATTTGGTTTATAAAGCACATTTTACTTTGTATTTGTCACAATGTGCTGCACAGTTCACGCTGGCCTAACTCCCCACAGAGCGAGCCAGAGGCAACAGTGGCAGGGAAAAACTCCCTGGAACACACAGAGGAATAACTCTTGTGGGGGGCTTTCCTCTGGCTGGCTCATGGTGTTGGTTTCCAAACACAGAATCAGTAAATTTTGGAAAGGTTGCATGAAGCATTCAGTGATGGCCGTCCAGGGGTGGGCCTGGCAGGCTTGACTGGTGGACAAATGGAGGACAGACAGCTGGCTTCAGGGTGACTTAGGGAATGGGACTGGTTGCTCCATTGGTGAGGGTGAGAAACAAAGAAAAGAGAGTTAGGGAAGAGCTATGGACAGAAGACAAAGACAGAATGAGTTGAGTGAGCAACATAAAACCCCACCAGGAGGTTTACTTTGGCAGCACAACCACTACAACAGTGACAGAGAACACACAGGCAAGAGAAAGGCAAGAAACCTACCCACCCCCAGCAACCATTAACATGTTTGACTTACCTGTCCCCTGCTTTCCAGTTCTAACAGGTGAGTGACCTTATCTGGAGCATTCTCAGTCTCAAACCATGGTAAATATGTGCACTCACAATGCCCATAATGCAGATGGAAGCCAGGGGCCACAGCTGGGGGTCCACTTCTTTTACATGGAAAGAAGGACCAGTCCTTGGCCCCTATACTCTGAGTATGATCTAATGGAAACACACTCACTCACTTTCTGTCTATCTGTTCCCTCATTCCCTTCTCTCCTATGGACATCTGAATAAGAATGCAGCCATATTTTCTTTGGAAATGTGCTCTGGCAAAGTTCCATAAATCTTAATTAGAACCACATATTTTACATTTTCATGAATTCCTCTTGGGCATGCATGCTAACAAAGATGAGAGTTAAAGATATAAGACCTTCCCGGAGCAAGCAAGTACTCAAACAAAGTTTTTCTTTAACTTAAAATCTCTTATTGCGGTATATAAAATAATAATAATAATCATAATAATGATGATAATAATAATACACTTTTAAGACAGAAATTGAAACTGGAGTGTCAGTGTCATTTTGGTGCAGACTGAGATTGAGCACTTAATGAACACTTTAATCCTGAGAGTTCATTGTTTTACATGGTTCTGTCAAAAAGAGGACACACACACCTCATTTAGGAAGGATTACCCCTTTAGACCCACAGGATCCTGTGCAATATTTACCCCCAAACCCCCCCTTCTTCCTGCAGACCATCTTAATAGTGCAGTAACATTGACTCAGCCTGTAATTGTAAGAGGACCTATGCTGATTTATTGAGTTTTAAACAAATGGGACAGAATCCCACGCACTGCACTTCTGGGCCAATTAAAAGGCTAGCTGTCCAGGCTGTGGTCGACAAGGGTCGCTGCCTTCCTGTAATGCCTCTGTCCAAAAACCCACACAGGGAGGAGTTTATATGGACTAAATTTATACATTTATTGCAGTAGAAATAATAGAATAACCACCTGGTACAGCAGTGCCCTTTAAATGTGCGAGAAGAGGCGTAAATGGAAAACTGCCAAAAAAGATCCAAAAATCCAATTTATTTCCACAAGCTATTAAAGCAGCCTTTCCTGTAGGCATTGCTGGGAACCTTTCTGTTTTTATTGACTAATTTCCTCCCTTACAGCCTGTTACAGGACAAATTCACTCAGTGCTGACTTTGTTAAATTTAACAGTCCTGATCTGAATGGCAGTTGGGACAAAGCCATAGTTCAGAGTGATTTCCGGAGAGTGTTTTGAGTTTAGTCCAGGTAATAAGCAGGGAATAATGTCAAATTAGTTTTATATCCTTTAGAGGAGTACCCTTAATACAATAGATGAGATAAAATTAAAACACTGCCTTTATAAAAAATAAATGCAAGACAAAGTCCAAACTTTTTCAATAAATGTGGATGGGTCCCATTTCCAGTCTTCTCTGGATGTTTCTAGCTATTTAACATTTTTCAAGTCTCAGGAAAATTCGCAGCTGCCGGTTGATTTAACTGCATTCCCAGCAAAACCCTGATAAATCAGTGAAACTTAAAACGAATTAGTCATGTGAGCCCTTGATATTCAGCAGCAAAGGGTTTGGGTAGCAACAATTAATGTTTGAATCAGACAAGTCTTGTTATTGACCAAAGGGAAAAGAATTAAAGGGGGGAGCTGTGTCACTCAAGGAGACTGCGGCAATGCTCGACCAGGCAAATGAATGGACTGAGGTCATAGTGCTGAACACGGGAGAGATACTGCACCCCGTGGGGCAAGTGTAGGAGAAGCGGAAAAAAGTACTTCATTTTCACAGATACGTCGCTCTTGAATAATGTGCAGTATTCCTCCGTGCGGTTTGATCCCTGCTCGATTGATCAGGGAACCGCTTCTCCCAAAGAGGAATGGCTTCTTCAAAAGACTCCATCTTGTCCTGTCAGCCTTGGGCTGGCCTTATCTCGGCTCATATCTAAACTTATTTTTGACTGTTTCGATTGTTTATGTCCACGCTGTGCTATTTCCAGGGTTGTGCCGCAGTGATAGTTTCTTGCCCTGGAGCAGTACGTTTTTTGTCTGTCTGAGTGATGTTAGTGAAAGAGGCCCTCTGGTTCCTACAGAGGACTCCTGAGAGCTCACGGGATGCTATTAATAGCTGAAACAACGATTCCGAGAGGGCCAAGAGAAAATTGGCATCAGCGATGACAAAGCATTGCAGTTTTTTGAACATTCAATTAAATGTGGATTACCTATTTAGCTAGCATGATTTCCCCCTGTATCCTTTATTGTTTGTGCTTTTTAAACTCCTGCAATAAATAAAATACAGGAACTCCCAGGGCAGACCTGGGTCAAATACGTATTTGTTTTGGATTCAAATACTTTTCTACGCTTTACTGATCTTGTCAGATGTATTGGAACCAATGTAATACTCTCAAAAAAGTGCAAACCCCACCTTCTGATTATATTGGCAGGCTATATTACACCAGGCAAGATCAGTAAAGCGTAGAAAAGTATTTGAATCCAAAACGAATACGTATTTGACCTAGGTCTGTCCCAGGGTTCTGCTGTTGGCCTTAAAGATGATAAAAATTTTGCACAGTTTGTGACTCAAAACAGGGAACTCTATGGTGTCAGACAGAGAGTATGGGATCTATGTAGGTCACTGTGAGATCAGTCTGCTGTCTTCACCTGAACTACAGTCAGTCATCTGTATGCCAAGTTCAGTAGTGTAATTCATCAGTTCAAACTCAGACCACCTGAGCGTAGGCTGACTGTGATGTTGTAAAATGATCTGATAGTGTTTCTCTGATTGAGTTTATCACTGCTAGACTTCGCGATAGAAAAATTAGGCTTTGGCCCTTCCTTTCTTTTGCCCTTCCTTTTTTCCAAACACAGACAGAAGGGGAAATTGTGGGAAAAAATGGATAAATAGGTCAGTTATTTAAAACAAAAAAAGAACATCTGCCACGTCGGTGGAGTCTGCTTTTCTGCTTCCTTAAGCAGCGCAATCCGTGTCTCTGTCGAACATCCTCTCCCTGCTCCATCCTGTCATTTTCTGGCAGGAGGCTCCAGTGAACTCTGTGGCTCCTGTCTGCACATTCTGTCATCTCAGTGTACCTCTAATGGCAAGAGTAGTGTGGGTGGGAAAGTTGCTAGAATAATACTAGACACCTTATGGTATCTGTCTACACAGTGCTGCTTCCTAGTTTCTGAGAGATAAGATTTTATACTGAAATTCAGACATGGCCATTCAGAATCCCAAAGCAAGTGTTATACAGTAGGGCTGCCTTGGAGGCCAAATACCCTGTCTTTCTCAGTCTGGTCACCTGATCACCCCCCTTAAAGCTGATTGGCACAATCCCTTGCATCCCCTACCGTTGTGTTTTCTTGGTCACTGGAAAATTAAATATTACAGTCTTTCCATTTGAATAAAAGCCTGGATCTGAGATAGAAGTGATTCTTCACTGTGATTTCACACAGGAGTGCTTAAGCATGATATAGTGGTGAGCAAAGCATTATTAATGGATTTATTGTTCCATAACTTCACAGGTTAAATTAGCAATTTTTCAGAAGGTACATCCTCTACCTCTAATCTTACCTCTGATCTGTCTTAACTTTCTCCAGCCTTACTCTGTCTTGGCTTTCAAGAATAAACAATGACTTGGTGCTGCACCTTGGAGATCTCTCTCTCTCTCTCTCTCTCACACACACACACACAAACACACACTCTCTCTCTCTCTCTCTCTCTTTCTCTCATGCATGCACACACCCACAGTGACTCATTGTTTGTGAATAGGAGAAACATTGAGGTTATCATTAAAGAGAAAAGTTAAACAGAATTTTGTACGATAAGACAGTGAAAAGTTCATACAGCACTGGTGAACACAGATTAAAAACATTATTAATGTAGAATTAAAATCTATTTATAACTTAGTTATTTCCCAGATGCTTTAGCCAAAATGACTTACACATGCCAGTATGAAATAATAACAAGAGCAGGTCAAAACCTAGTATATGGCTGGACCTAACACACTTCATCCGGCCGACGAATGGTGTAACTTCATCACTCACTCAGTCACTCAGTCACAGACATTTGCGTTTATAGGGCTGGCCCCACTGTTGCGGTCCAGCCAATAATCTGAAGCATGTTTTGTTTTCTATATTAAACATTATTGAGATAACTGAATGTAGGTCAGATATAGCTGGTTTGTGTTCAGATCGTTGATACCACTTGCTTGTGGTAACTTCTCATTTTGTTACAGTCCTAGCAGTTAAGGGCCTTATCGCTTCCATCTATAACTATATGTACCTCTACCTCAGCTAATTAAACCATGTCCATGCAGCTCTGGAGCCACCAGATGTTGATGGGGTTTTTTTTCCAGGATCTGCTGTGTCTTTCCAAGAATGGTTTACACTTGCAGCCCCTCCAAAGAAAAAAAAAATCAGTTCAAGAAGACACCTGTGACACAGTACGTTTTTTAATATATTTTTTCTCTCATTTGGAATCAGCTGTGGAAACAGCTGTGCATCTTGAGTTATTGCTGTGAAACCCAAACCTCCCCACAGTACAATAGGAGAGTTAGCACTGATTGGGGGAGCCTGGTATACCACTGGGAGGAACTAATGCAGTGTGAAAGAGCATGAAGTATTCTGGACAACAATACTCAAGGTGCCAATCAAGAATCTGGCATGGATTCTTAAACTTTGCTCAAATGGAACTTACTATTGCTCTTGTCCCAATTGGTGACACAAACAGTGACTCCTGAGAATGTCTGCTTGTAAGATACATAATTAACAACGCAGTAGTATACAAGAATAAAACAAGAAACACAGCCTTATTTTGTTCTGATAAATGGTCTTCTTGCTAATCAAAAACTGAAGTAAAACTTGATTTGTTATGTATTCACAAACAAAGATAATTGTATGAAGTAGACAGCGAAGATGTAATGCAAACAATAACTAGCTATTTGATACCTAAAACATCAATCGCAATAAATAGAGTAAAGCATATGTTACTGTGCTGTGCTAAACACTAGTAAGTGTCCAGTGAGTATCAAAACAGAAAGTACTATGATGTATCAAATATCATAAGGGTCATATGATGTGGATGAGTACCAGCACAGCACACTAGATAGATCCAATATAACTAAATAGTGTTGAACATAATCCTTTTAAACCAAAATCATATGTGTCGGTGCCTACGGACAGATCATTATTTGAGCTGCTGATGGTCACAGCATGTGAGAGACTAAGAACAAACTGCATTCACATCAGCTCGCAGGCCTGTCTCTCAGGAACAGTCTTATGACCAGCATGCTCCTGTACAACACAAAGACCAAAGTCCAGAGGCTGGGGGTTGGCAAAATCAATTCTAAATGACTTTATTTGGAATAAATACTTTTGAAGTCAAAGTAAATAAAATAAAAAAACATAAGTATAAACAAAAACGGTATTTACATTAGTTATTTGTGCACAGCTGGGTGGGTGTATACATAGTATACTATGCAGCTGCAACAAAAACAGAGGTGTGTATGTCTTTCCTGCATAATGCACAAAAGACAAAAAACAAACTCGACATAAAACAGGAACCATCTTTTAGATGGAACAGGCGGTCCCTCCGAACCAAAAATGGGGAAAAACAAAAGACTTAAACGGAAAATACAGGAATATGAGCTGTATTAAATTACAGGCTTTAAAAAAGGTAGAAGAGCTCAAAACATACAGTGGAAAAACCAAATAAATGGATGACGAGTACAGCACAATAGTCATGCTTTTTTAAATTTAACCATACTGTATCTAAGCATAATAACTTATGTTTTGGTGTGAGCTGTACCAGACATGTGTAATTTGCAGCTGCGTTTCTGGCTTGGTTCAGCCAGCAACACTATGTCAAATCAAATCTGCAATCCCAACACCTGTCATTATACATACGGAAGGGAAATAAATAGAATATTTATAGTTCAGCAAAATATGACTGGTCATTAGTGTTCATGACATTGTGAAGCGCATTGTTTCAGTTTGATTTAAACTGTATAAGAGAAAGATGGAACCAGTGATCTGGAGTTTGGGCCCAAAGGACCCATGTTTGTATAATGTTTTGCATTTCACCTGAATATTTGCTGATTATTCAAATCCCTTCAAATGAAAGTGTATGGCTTAAATGCTGTGTATGTTGTCTATTTTGCCTGAAACTATTAAACCTGAACCTTACCACCGAAATTACGGATAAAACAATACAAATATTTTACATTGCACAACTTTGTCTCACTAAAAGAAAACTGTAGAACTAGCAACTCTGCATCAACAATGGAGTGGCATTCATGTCAGGATATGTGACAAAGAAACAAATGAACCAGAAAGTAGAGATCATTCTGTGGCACGGGGTAATCTACGTCATGTTGAAATGTTGAGAATGGTCTCTTGCAGTACAATGGCATTTTCAGACACAGGGTCACCTCTGCTTCACAAAATATTTTTCAGACTGCTTGTCTGAGTGACACATATGAAAGGAAAAGGAAGTACAAATCTTAAAATAGGTAACTGTACAAAAAATAATAATAAAAAAAAACATATTTTATAAAGGGAAGACAACCAAAGTGTTACACCATATATATCTAATATATATACCAAACCAAAACTGGTTGAACAGCTCAGTTGTTCTGAGCTGTGATTTAGCACCAAATTGAAATGGATTATAACGCCTACAACATTAGTAGATAAAGCTAAATTGCGGAGTCATTTTTATTTGGAATTTCAATCAACATGAGGTTTAAAAACAAAGCCATAACTAGGTATTGTTCTAGCGGTAGTAATATATACCAATGATAATTTAAATGATATTTTTCAGCTCTGTTATGCTTGGCCAAACTAGTCTTATGATTTGGAGTACAACTCCTATAACATGATTCACTGATATCATATACAAAATCTTTGCAGTGCATTATGGTAGTTTGAGTCCATGTAAATGACCGTGCAGACCATCTTTGAGGATAAAGTCAAACAGATAGGTACATGTGGCTGATATTAAAACTGAGCTGAGAATGACAAGTCCCTTAGAGCATGAATGCTGATGCACTACATTTCACTTTTAACAGTGCTATCTTATAAAGAAGGGCATTGCACATGTTGTGTTTTGTGGAGTTATATTATGGATTTTTGTTCTGCATTATTATTATTATTTTTATTGTTAATAGTGCTGTATACTTCGGCTGCCTCTACCTAATGCTTATTAAGCACATTATGTTTGTTTAATTTTCTAGTGAAATTCCAAAGGCAAAATGAAGTTTGTATCCTGAAAACCAGGTTTACAGATTCAGTGGAGAAAATGCTCAGAGGACATTTATAGATATAGTGGGGACAACATTGGGGAAATATTCAGAGGGAAATATTTATAGAGTCAATGGAGAAAAGGCCAGCCATGGGACAGCTGTCAGTCAGAAAATGTGTTTTGTTTAAAGTCCAGCATTCCTGTAAATCCAGAGACAGCTTTTTTCCTTGCATTTTGTTGTTTTAAACTCTTGTATTTTTTTTACACACACATATATAAACACATCATATGTGTGTTTGTGTGTGTTTGTGTGTTTTCATTTATTTGAGGTTCTACTGGAGGTAGAATTTTGTCGACTCCAACCCTGTATCGTTGAAATCAGTCTGTACCTCACTTCATCTCGTTCTTTTTTCTCGCTCTCTCTTCTCATGCTCTTAGGCTCAGAGAGGATTTCCTCTCCATGTCTCCCTGTTGCAGGCAGAGGCCCCAGAACACTCGCAGTTCTGGGTCGTTAACATTTATGTTTTTCTTTTCCGTTGTTTGCCAGATAGAAAATAAGTTTTTGTGAATTAGAGAGCCTGAGATAAAAATAATCCTCATGAGTTAACAAAGCCTTGAGTGATCGAGGCCTTGTTAGCATTAGCTAATTCTCTTTACAGTTAACAAACCCTGGTTAGAATTAGCAAGGCCTCGTTACCATTAACTAATCCTCATTAGAGTTAACAAAGCCTTGTTAGAGTGATCAAGGCCTCGTTAACATTAACCAATCTTCATTACAGTTAACAAAGCCTTGTTAGAGTGATCAAGGCCTAGTTACCATTAACCAATCCTCATTAGAGTTAACTAACCCTCATTAGAGTTAACCAACCCTCGTCAGAGTGACCAAGGCCATCTTAGAGTTAGCAAGGTCTTGTGACACAGAAGTCCAGCTCCTGAGGCTTTCTCTGATTGGTGCAGCGATCCCGGGCCAGGAGAAGGCCCGTTTGAGTGACGCAGCGCAGCACCCGCCTTTTGAAGCCCTTCCCGCAGGTCTTGGAGCAGTGGGACCACTCTCCGATATTCCAGAGGGGGCAGGGGTCCCCACACGCCCGCATGGCGCTGGGCCGCTCGGCGTGGTCGCAGGCGGAGGCCGGTTTCCCGTGAGGGTCCAGGCACTGGACCAGCCTCCTCTGCAGGCCAGCGCCGCAGCTCACCGAACACTCCTCCCAGCCCCCCACCGTCCACTTGTACGTCAGCCGGGTCCGCGGCTTCTTCAGCTCCACCTTGTTGTTCTCCAGCAGCACGCTGTTCTGAGCGTGGGCCCGGCCCTCCTTCTTCAGGGTCCGCTCCTCCTTGCTGTCCTTGGGGACGTAGAAGGAGTAGCGGATGCGGGGCGGGGTCATCTTGCCGACGGACAGCACCTCGACGGTGAGCGCCTCCTGCAGGGGTTTGGTGGCCTGCAGGGTCTCCACCGCCGTGCTCGTCCCGTTGTAGCGCAGGAGCCCGCCGCGCACCGTGATGTCCTTCTCCACCGCCGACACCACGTACTGCCCGTTCAGCAGGTACCGGCCCCGCCCGTCCTTCACCGCCAGGTAGTTGTCGTCGTTGACCAGGCCCTTGTAGCCACGCTGCCGGATGTCAATGTTTGAGGCGCCGACCGGCAGTACCACCACAAAGTTGTAACCATGTCTGGGAAAGGAAGAGAGGTTTCAACTTTCAATACCAAAAAAAAATTTAATGTTAAAATAAATATTTATAAATATACATAGTTCATAGTTATAGTTTACAGTGTTATGCAGAAGCACAGAGGAAGGGGATGGAGAGGTCACTCACATTGGCTTGGTGAACAGGCCTGAGACCTTCCTGCAGCTACGGTTGTCTCCTCCACAAATGCCGCACTTATCAAATTTCTTATTGGAGTGGAGCTTTCCATCACAGCCAGCCCTGAGACACCTGCCCTGAACACAGACTGCAGGGGAGTCCGGGGAGCAAGGTGTCCCATCTGTGACCTGAGAGAGGGAGGGAGAGAGAGAGTGGGAGGAAGGGAGAGAGAGAGAGAAGAGAGAGAGGGAGGGAGAGAGAGTAAGAGAGAGGGAGAGAGAGAGCGAGAGTGAGAGAGAGAGGGAGGAAGGGAGAGAGAGAAGAGAGAGAGAGGGAGGGAGGGAGAGAAGGAGGGCATCTGTTCATCCGTCAAGTGGTCTATTAAAATGTTTGGCTTACTGTACCTGCACTGGTATCTTCATTGTATTTCATTATGCCACTCCCACTGTAACTCCTTCCCCTCAAAAACATGCTGAGTTTTATGAGCCTTGACATCACATCAGCAAATCATAGAAGAACATGATACTCCTTGTGTACACTGTGACCTTTCATTTAACCATCTCTAACATTTTTTCAACCACTTGTAAATCATGTTTCCTGCTTTTAAAAATGCCATCTCAGCCATCCCCTGCATAAAATTTATGAGGGGAAAGAACGTGTGCATGTGTACAGTGTGCATATACCTGCGTGTATGTGTGTTTCTTGACAAAGTCTGCTCAGATCAGGGGTGCCGGAGAGGTGGGGGCCAAGGGGCAATTGACCCCCAGCTTTTACCATCCTCGCTAATCATTCTATAATCCCTGTATCCTCACTATCCCCAATAATGCCCCTGTAATTGCAACTCTTATTGTGAGAAGACATCCCATGCCCATCCACTCAAAGACATTAGGTAAAAAAAACAAGGAAGACTATTCATATGTCAATCCAATCAAAGAGTCCATTGTCACAAATCAAATTTATATAAATTTTAGCAACCAATAAAATGGTCTGTTCTGGGCCATTAACTTGGCGAACATTAGCTCAGCTAGCTTTCAGTAGCTATAATAGTGCAAACAGTATTTCTTACACTGTGCTTCTGAAAAAATGTTAAAAGAGCCAGGGCATGGGCTGCTGGGTAGCGGACTCTGTAAAGGCGCTGGTTGCGGTGCATGAGTGTGCACCACAGTCTAGGATCAAATCCGCCCCATGCCACTGCTGACTGTAGCCAGCAGCCCACAGTAGTAGTGCATAATTGGCTTTGTGTTGCTCAGGGATATGGGAGAGCGTTTGTTTAATCTGAGCGATGAATAATGCTGTACATCTATACCGTTATTCATTGCTTGAATGACTCAAACAGCCGAGCGCCTGTGGCTAGCGCTTTCTGCGCGTGCGTCCTCCGCCCCTGTTCTGTGAGTTGCAGCGGCTTGCAGCTTCAGCGTGAAAAAGAAGCAGCTGGCTGGCAGGCAAATGTCAAAACTTAATATGAATACATAATAATTACATCCCTGCCATCTACAACTGCATTGGAGCAGGGCAGCAGGCAATCAGCACACACCTTTTGAAAGTTCATGTGAATTGTTTAAAGGACCAACCAACGTATTTTGGATGTTAAATGTACTACATTTACCAAACATTTCCTGCTAACAATCAGGTTGAGATTAAGAAGTCATGGATGCTTGAATTTTATTCGTCTTTTATTGATGGACTCATTTTGTGACAGAGAAACATTCTTTTGTAGTGGTGCCTTTAGGAGATGTGTTGTGACTGACCCCGGTGGTCCACAAGGATGATTGCGCTTCAAAAACGAAAGCACAAACATATAAGGGAACACGCTCCAAATCAAGAATTGATTCAAAGAGGAGGAACGCTGCAAAACCAGTGGATGCAATGGAAATGCTACACAGCACTTTGGGGGAGTCGCACAATGGAAAGCACTCTCTTACAGAGAGGAACACATCAGGACTGCTTTTGCCTTGGCAGCAGGATGAGACTGTCCCCTGATAAGCTTGTGAGATGTGTGATCATCTGCGAGATGTGGCTGCTAGCAAGCTATGACTAATGAACTAAAAATGTGATGTCTATTTCAGACATGCCTGAAGGTGAACATATCAGACATACAAAATGTACTATATTCCAAAAGCTATTTAAAGACAGATCTCCCACGAATTACTCATTACATATACTGTCCGTGTTTTTATGTATGCATGTGTGTCTGTGTGAGTGAGAGTGACAAATTACTAAAAAGTAACACATGCATCATATTTTTGTATACCAATTTTAGATATTATTATATAAATGAGCCAATGTTATATCTAAAGGCCGTTACTTTTGGACTCAAGTACTGGAAAATACTGTTTAAGTACAGGCAAATTCCCAAGGGGGCAGGGGGGAATGAGTGCAAGACCAGTCCTGTAATAGATTTAGGGGGATGTTCCTACACTGTTCACTTAAACAGATGTGCTGACATCCTACAACCGTACAAGGTTCCCGTGGCACCGAGATCCAGCTCCGCCTGAAGTGACCGCGCCCCACACCTCACGCTGCCCGCCTTACCTCTGCAGACCCCACACGCACCCCACGTCTCACCGGGATCAGTCCTCACCCCACCTTTGCTTTTTAAGCGCTTCTTCGTGTGTAAGAAAGTTTGGGGTGCAAGAAGTCAGTCCCAGTAGCGTGATGTTCTGGTTTTAATCTCCCTATGAATCACCCGCACCCGTCAGCAACTTCAAAAACATGTTTTTTGTGGAAACTTCCACCTAAGATAGGTTTATACATGTCTGCCTGTTTAGCCAGTGAGAAGACAAATGTGTAAGAAAAAAACAACAACAACAACAACAAAACAACACAAATCCATTAGATTGCTTTTCTGATGAAGGGCATCGCTGCTTGCTTGAAACTGCAACAATGACACCCCCTCAAAGATCCTGCTCATTGTTCAGACCGACACATTAAAAATAGGAAATTTGATAAGTGATGCAACAGCTGTTCTATCAGCTCTGAAGCAGGAACTGACCTTGGGAGCGAGGACATAGAAGTAGCCTGTGCCGTTGGCTCTGCAGATGAGTTTGCACTTGTCCTTGGGGGAAACGCCTGAGTATTTGGGGACCCACGCCACAGTGGGAGCGAGCCGGTTAGTGTTGAGGCTGAAGCCGTTGTAGGCCTCGCACTGCTCCTCGCGAAAACTTTTACCTGCGGAAGAGAGGCTCGTAAGTGAAAGGCTGTGACATTTAATTTGAGTGAAAATCCATTTTAATTTGACTAAGGTGGGGTTATGCTCACACTGAATTTAGCTGTCTTTAACATAGTGTAGCAAATTAAGCAAGAAACTGAAACAAAGCCAATATTCAGAACAATGAATAGCCTAACACCAATCCTAGGATAAGAACATTGCTTATAGCAGGGGATAAGGCACATTAGGACTCAAATGATGCACTGAAATGATACACTTCCATGTCTTAAGCTAATGCTAGCAGGATATGAGCCCCTCAGGTCGGACTCTGACTGAGGCAGGCTTGAGAGGTGTGGTCTCAGGGCGCTGCCCAGGGGCAGTACCTGTGTCAGGACAGGGCTCCAGGTTACAGGAGCGGTATTTGACACGCACGCCTTGGCAGTATTTCCCCCCGTTGGCTGGAACGGGGTTGGTACAGTCCCTCTTAGCCAGCTGTACTCCTCCACCACATGTCCGTGAGCACGAGCCAAACACACCCCACTTTCCCCAGCGGCCGTCCACCTGCAAGAGGCCACCATCAGCACACAGGTCAGCACAAACAATCACACAGAAATAAACACACACCTGCAGGCACATACACATATGTAAGCAAAGACACCTGCCACCTGTCAGCAGTAATAATGTGCTATAAAAACGCTATATTTGCTAAGTATGTAGAAGGACTTATATAAATGTGTGTGAGTGTCTGGTAAATAGTATTGCTGTAAATGTAAAACTTATTATGTACACATTTCACCATGTATTGATGTGTTATAATTTACATGGGCTTCTATATGATCAAAGAGCGCTGAACACTTTTTTTTACATAAAGCTAAGAGAGCGCTGAGATTCTGTAGGGGTATATAATCTCATTGTTGGATGGTTTGAGGGATTGATTTATGCGGCGCTGCATGATTCTCATTCCTCTCAGTAACAGAACACCTGGTGATAATGCACGAGGTGCATGGCAATGTGAAGCTCGCTTAAAAATTCCTGACTCAAATGTCAAGCGCTAAGTTCCCGAGCGCGGCATGGGGTTCGTATTGGACCGTAACTGAACTGCAGGCAGCTGCTGGCTCACCCTGGTCTTCGTGGCGTTGCGTTTGTCCACGCAGGCTCCCCGGACGCACAGCCTGCCGTCTCCGCAGCTGGTGCCGTCGGCCCAGGGGAAGTGGCGGGTCTGGCACACCAGCTGGCCCCGGGCCTTGCCCGTGCACCACAGCTTGGCGCAGGACTGCATGTACGGGCAGGGCTTGGAGCCCGTGCCGAAGGCCAGCTCGCACTGCCGGTTCAGGCTGTAGCTGCTGCCCGGCAGCACGTCGGGGAGGGCCAGGCTCTTCTGCGGCTGGTCCAGCAAACAGTCCCCTTCAAACCAGAAAACAGCAACCGACTTTAGACCCCAACCTCAGAACCACCTTTAAACCAGAAACCCAGTACCACCCTTAAACTAAAACAACAGAACCACCTATAAGTCAGAACACCAAAACCGCCTTTTACCCAAAACATCCTTTAAACCACAACCCCAGTAACCAAAACATCAGTTCCACCTTGAAACCAGAAAACCATAACCACGTGAATGCCAAGCACAAGCGGTACCTTGCAATCCCGTATACCACCATCACCTGACAGCTGACTTCTCACTAACTGCACAACCTGAGAAGCCTCTTCATACAAATATTGCTATAGCGTCATCACTTCTGTCAATCGAACCAAAGTGGACCTGTTGTTATGTAATACCTTTCTTCAACGTAGCTGTTCCTGCTGTAAAGAAACCACACCCTGCACAAGTTAAATGAATCTATGCCTTATAAAAAAGGCTGTCAGTTATGTCAAAGCAGCTCTTTGTTTCATTTTTGTTTGTGTATTTATATAATAGAATCTAAATGTGCCCTACCTTGGGGTGCCTGGGCTGTTCTCAATGCAATGATACACTAGAGACTAGACCATAACATTACCCACTTCCGGAAGGTGGCACACAGAGAATGTTCCTTTCGAATGCAGGGAACAGAGTAAAATATTCACAGAAAATGGATGGCCCAGCTCAAAGTCCCTGAGAGATCACTTAAATGACTGTTCACACAGAAAGGATTTTATTTAGTTTAAAGGATTTTATTCATTTCAGTTACTCAATCTATATGATTTTAAAAGTCTTATTTTTGGTATTTTTGGTTTTTCCATACCCTGGAGGTGTATGGTGTCTAGTTTTTTCCACATTAGTTGTTTCCCCTAATCACACATCCAACCCCCAAATTCTATAGGTGTGAAAATTTCATATATCTAAGAATGAAGACAAACAGCTGCCTGGTTTGATTAAATTGCAACACCTTAACTGTATAAATATATATTTAGGACTCTAACAATAAATGTGTCTGTACTAGAATAAATAATGTTGGAAACTTGGATTCACGTGGTTGTGCAAAAGCTTCCACCTCATGGTTCCATCCTGTTATACCCATGCCAATGAACAGTTCAAAAAAACGTGCTCCAGAACCAACATCTCATTAAGTGGAAGACACAGCTCCAGAACCAACATATCATCTGTCAAAAAAACCTGCTCCAGAACCAACATCTTCACTGGTTAAAATCTGCTCTCGAACTAACATCTTCTCTGTTAAAAACCTGCTCTAGAATCAAAATCTTCTCTCTTAAAAACCTGCTTCAGAACCAACATCTCCTCTGTTAAAAACCTGCTCCAGAATCGACTGCCTTTTTCCAAGCCTGAATTACAGAGTTAAAAAAAAAGCCATTTTCCCTTTTTAACCAGGAAGGAATGTGTAAAGAGAAGGAATAGGGGAAGAAGGAGGAGGAGAAGAAAGGCTGTTGCCAGGGCCGACTGACCGTGGCCACTGTCTAGGAAGTCGGTGATGATGGCGGCGCTGCAGGCGGACCAGGGGTTGTTGCGGTCGATCTGGATCAGCGTCGGAGACATCATGTGATTATCCCTCAGCTTCCCGAACACTTCCTCACAGGCCTTCACGTTGTCGTGCGGCATGTTGAAGACATGACCTGAGGGGAAAGAACACGGCCCGTAAGCACTCGGTGTTCTTGCTAAAAATTAAAAATAAAGTAAGTAATTAAATATCTAAATAAATTGCGGCAGGGAACTTCTACTGTTTCTGGGCAGAAGGTATATGCTTCAGCACATGATGGTGTCTGTATGTGCACGGGTCTGGCCAAAACCAACTGCATTGTGTAGCAATTCCAAATGTTTTCTTTTTCATTAGTGAATTGGCAGTGAGCCCCTCTGCATTTCTGGAATTCAGCTTGGAGCTCCAGTCAGCAGTCTGCTCCGGCTGTCTGGCACCCAGTGGATGAAGCTCTGTAGGTTAGTATTTCACCCTGACGGCAGCTATTTGTCACAGTGACATCCTGACTGCAGGAGCCAATGCTTTAACAGTGACGATGTGTCTAAAAACTATTACGCACAGAATGTGGTCTTGGAAAAAAAAAAAGTAAAACTGTGACTGGTCATTGATTATTGCCAACTTTTCTTTTAAATTATTGGGATATTTTCATAAAAATGTTTTTTTCTGAAAAATGTCAGTCTGCTTTCTGTCAAAATTCAAGTAAATCACAATTTTTTCTTGTCTTTCAGTAAATTCAGTTTATAACTATTTATAGCAACCATCACTTGCTTTATATTTTAACCTAATAATCAATAATTATGAAAATTAGGCTCAAGGGGGCCGGATAAAAGCATGCAACAGTGACAAATAATGTTGCACTACAGCCTTGCCCCACCCCTTCTCTTTGGCATTGTGCTGCTGGTGACTTAAGTAAGCTGTGTTTACACACGTGTCCCAGGCAGTGGAGGACTCCAGGGGTTCATTCAAGGATAGCAGCACAACAGTGGCCTAAACCCATCTTATACCATTTCACAACTAATACTCTCGCACAGCACCTGCCAGCTGTCTTAGCTTTATAAACTTTTTGACCTTCAAGAATGCCAAAACCAAGCGGTAATATTGTCAGTTGGAAAAACATAAATTGCAAAGTGCTTACTGTATGAATTTCATGTATGACGTGAAAAGTTCATTCCTTTATTACAACTCTCCACTGCATAATTACAGCCAATATGTTATCTCATTACAACCAGCTAGACACCACAAAATGTTAACAATAACCGTTGTATTATTTTGTGCTTCTCATCTTTTATGTCACATTTGCTCTGACAGACGCGAGCGAGCCAGCGAGAGCGCGGCGTGCGGACTCACCCAGTTCGTGGGCCGTGGTGAATGCAGACGGGAGGCCGTCGTCCTCTATGACAGAGCAGCTCCTCTTGGAGTCGCACATGGTGCCCACGTCTGCCATGCCCAGGGTGTCGCAGGTCGTCGCACCACACAAGTCCTAAAAGGAGAGACGAAATAGCACTGTTCAGCTATCTAGCTGAATAAGCTCTTGCAGGTAATGCTCCATTTCTTAAGCTCTTGCAAGTAATGCTCCATTTCTTAAGCTCTTGCAGGTAGTGCTCCATTTCTTAATCACAGTGGAATAGTGTATTACCAATTCTTATTACAAACTGACAAAATTCTAATAAAAAAACAATGTTAAAAATGAGTGAATGAGTGATTATTCAGAGTGAGGGGTAATGGGGCTCTGAATAATGGGAAGGCAGACACATGCCTTCCCTGAGATTTCCTTTCACATTACCAGAACACCCCTTTGAAAAGGCTTGCTTCATCATGTGTATTAACACTGTACAGATGAACAGTGAGAGATTATCTCTGCATAGTATGCATTTCAATAGGGCATACCCACATCAAGATGGCCTTTTCTTCAAAGCATGTTTGGAAATTAATCCTTGGAGTGATCCATTCATTTCATGACAACATAATATCCTATCCCAAAGGACATCAGTTAAACAATAAATACAATTGACATAGTAACTAAGTAATACAGCCTTGCCTTGGCAAATACTCCAAAGCAATAAAAACTGAAAAGTCTGCAAATCCCTGAAGTACTTTCATCTATTTATTTTACTTAGAAGCTCTACGTTCTTTCTCCCTCCATGCTTTCATCTAAGACTTTAGACCTTTAGCATCCATGATGAAATCTCTAGGTGCTAAACGTATTGTTTATACAGCATAAAAAATCAAATCCAGATGTGTGTATGTATGCAAGTGTGTGTGTGTGTGTGTGCTTGGTGGTGAGGATGGTGCGTATATAGTATAGGTGGGGAAGGGGGGGGGGGATTAAAATAAAGCTTATGACTACAATAAACAACAGTAAAAACCTGTTTTGGTGGCATATTTTTAATAAACTGTGAATGCTACAATATTTCCAAAGATGCTCCACTTGTGCTAATGTAGCTCTATTGTCAATGCAGGTCCAGCACAGCGCATTCCCCCATTAAATATTCTGACAAAGAGAATGTATGGGAGGCCATTTTTCTTGTGCTTTATTCCATCATTATGACATACACATATATGACACATTCTCTTCATGAAGTGTTTCGTACAAAAAATGACTTTTACCAGTACATTGCATGTAATGGATAAAAATGACTTTTGGATAAAAATGGATAAAAATGACTTTTACCAGTACATTGCATGTAATGGATAATTAAGCATGTTTACATTAGTCCACAGATACATTAACAGAATATTTATTGCAAAATTCTACACCTTCCACAGGTTCTATAGCATAATTAAGCAATAATAATAGATGTAATAGAATGCGTTTTAACCCAGATTTACTGAATAACTTCCAGTCACATACACACACTGCCAATACTTCACTGAGCAAAATGCTTTACTGTGTATAGACCAGACTGAGAATAAAATGCTTTTAATGAGCCAATTACAGTGTGTCTATAAAGGTATCTTATGAAAAATAATACGATCAAATATAAAAGAAAATTAAGGACTGTAACACTTTTTTTCTTGTCAATTTAATTGTTCTTTCTACAGTTCAACTGAGCCGTAAGGTAATACTAATGACCTGTCTTGGTGGATTTGTCCTTATTATGGGACTGGAAATTTTGTTCCTGTAAATGCCATATTCCTTTGAAATCCCAGCCTCTGGGAGCACTTGTCTATACCGTTAACTCACAATAAGAAGCAAGCACTTTTTTGTTCACACAGTTCAGTGAGTTCAGCAAAAAAAAAAAGTGATGTTCCCATTTATCTGCCAATGCTCATTGTTAAGGAAAAAAAATCTTGATTTAAACCAGAGACGAGGGTTTACAAGTGAACAAAGGAGAAATAACCAAAAAAAAAAAAAGTAAGAATGTATGATGGTATGTTTGATGAATTCCTGCATTTTTCAGCTGGACTCAGCAGTGGAATTCCAGCTGGATAGGGTGACTGACACCACAGAGAGAGAAAGTACCAGAACAGCCTGTGGACAGGTAGGCTGCAATGCAGAGGGGCGTTAGGGGTGGGAAGCCATGTGTGCGGTGTGAGGAAGAGGCGGCTGCTGACAACGTGTAGCCATGAAAACATGCTCCACAAATACCCTAATTTTGGAAAAAATCTTTCCAAAATTATGGCATGAGGCTGAATATTTCTAAACTGCATTTATAGACACCGATATATCTGTATAATAAGACTGTATACTGTATATATTATTTATTTGGCTTAAATTCACAAAAAAATAATCGAAAACAATGAAGAGACTTTGTGCTGTGCTCTGTGATTTGACTTTGGCTGCTTAAATTTGAAGTTCTGACTTTATCACCTCAAAACTTCTGTAACTGTTTTCCCATGTTTGCAATGGATGCTGGGTAGCTATAGACACAAGGCAACATCCATCCATCTAACCCAGTGGTCTCCAACCCTGGTCCTGGAGAGCTACAGGGTCTGCTGGTTTTTGTTTTCACCTTAAAAGCAGCTCCCAATTGAGACCCAAGACACCAGGTAAGTTGAGTTAACTGTG
The DNA here is from genome assembly GCF_013347855.1 of Anguilla anguilla. Classification (NCBI taxonomy): domain Eukaryota; kingdom Metazoa; phylum Chordata; class Actinopteri; order Anguilliformes; family Anguillidae; genus Anguilla; species Anguilla anguilla. Next base: position 15,432,086 of record NC_049212.1, on the reverse strand, counting down.
TAATCAACTGCTCTAATTAATTCATGAAGTGCAGAGTCACCACGAAATCCAGCAGACCCTGTAGCTCTCCAGGACCACTGATCGATCCTAAACCCACTTATCCTGGTTAGGGTCATAGGAGGTGCTGGAGCATATCCCAGCATGCAATGGGCAAGGGGCAGGAATATACCCTGAACAGTCCATTGCAGGGCACACACACCATTCACTCACACACTCATACCACACAGTAGGGGCAATTTAGACTCTCCAATTAACCTAACCTGCATGTCTTTGGACAGTGGGAGAAAACCCACGCGAACACAGGGAGAACATGCAAACCTCACTGGCCAGGATTCAAACCAAGAACCTTCTTGTTGAGAGGCAACAGTGCAACAGAGCAGTTCACTGGTTAATCTGAAGAACATACACACACAAACAACAATATTTCTGGTTTGATTTTAATGTCTCAAACCATGGTCTGGACAAAATACATCAAGGGAGCTGAGATTGGAGTAGATAAATAAATACTATGATTAACATTGTAAGGCTCTACACTCTACAACATTGCCTGATTATAACATCAGCAAGCGGGACTCAGAGGGAGGATCCACCATTATCATTACAGCATCGCTGGGATAATTTCATGCAGTGTCAGCTCTTACTGTATGAGCGCTCAATGATTAGGGATTTATAACAGTGAAACAGTAACATTGCAAAATGTGATCAACAGGACAATCTGGCTTTTCAATTTATTGAATGATGAGCAGTGAGTATCACCTAATTGACCCATATCTATGTGTCCTAAGAAACTAATAAAATGTTCATGATCCACAGAAATATTCTGGATCAATTGAGAACAAACAGGTCATACAATTACGTCACATTGTGCAACCGATTAACTTCAAAGTGCATTAATTCAGTCATACAATTCCTCCAGTGTGTCTATCCAGTCAAACAGTTACTTCACAATGCATAATCCCATCATACACCTGAATATTTCTACATGTTGGGTGGTATGTAGAATAATAACACTGTATATGTATGGGTTTGTTGAATATATTTCACTAAAATGTATGTTATGAATCATACATACACATCTATATGATATGATTAGAATGCAAAGATATGATTAGAATGCAAGGATAATTTGTATATGATGGAAAGATTTTCACAGCCTGGTGGAATGATAGGTTGGTGCATCTTCAATACATTTGATAACAGGGGTGCTTGTCTTCATAATAACCATTCAGAACTAAAAAAATAATTAAGGTTTTCTTGCAACGTAAACCCTGCTAATAAAAGTTTTAAATTAGAACATGCTGTGGATGGCTTCTACTGTTCTCTCTAATTTACTGGTTGACATAAAACTTCAGACAGTAATGTTAATGTGGCTCTCAGCATGTCAACCACGTTTCAGTTTATTTAACACCATCTTAAAGAGTGTGATGCAGAATGCCAGGCCTGACCTCCAAAAGCCTCTCTTAATTAATGCAAAAACTGCAGCATCACAAAGACATGCCAGTTCATAAAGGAAAGAAGCTGGGCAGACCCAAATGAACTATGGCAGGACTAGGATGCAAGGGGGCTTTTTTCAGGGGGGCTAGTTAAGCAGGTGAAGTTTGTAAGGTTAATTTTGTTTTTTGAGTGACACAAACAAACCCTTGGATGTCAAACTCCTCCCAACTGTGCCACTGCTCACAAACAGAGGATGTTTTGCTATGGTCAGTGAAATGTGCACCATAATTTCACAATAAATGGAACCACCCTGGGGAACCATTTTCGATAGTCTCCATATTTTACAGAAGGACAGATACATTTGTGTCATATTGCTGTTGAGGTCCATTATTCCGTTATGTAGCCTATTTATCCTAGACCAAAATCACATCTGGGATTTCAAATGCCCACATTTTTTTACTTGAGAAACAAATAGCTGAAATCACCATTTAGGCACTGTATGATTTAAATAAGGATATCATGTGCTTCACACAACTCACTAAATCTATTGTGAAAAATCTTTTCTGAACCTGAGAAGAAAACAAGATCTGAATTAATGTGGCAGTATCATGTAAACCTAACAAGGTAAGAATTCCTGTTTCTTTTTGCATGGCACAAGTAGTCAGTACATACATTCAGCCAGTCCATGCACAAAGTCAGTCCATGCACTCAGTACTGTAAGCACAGTCACTCTGTCAGTCCATTTAGTCAGTCAGTACATGTACTCTGTTTTTCTGTTTTCCCCATGTCAGCAGGAATTGTCATAACAGTAGACACTTCCTCTGACCCGGGTTGAACAAGAAGCAAAAATTCTGATTTTTTCCCCCTTGGTAACATGTCAGCCTATCCCTTGGATTCCACTCTGCCTTAGAAGAGTGCAGGTTAATGGGAAACAGACACCAAGCTGAGGGCAGTACTAAAAGCTCCCAGCTGGAAGTGGGAAGATCTTGCAGAAATAGATACTTCCCTTTGCACCCACAAAGTGTTAAAGCCCTGACCTGAAGCCTATTACTCATGATCCAAATAATAATAATAATAATAAAAAGTTAAATGAATTACACAGGTTGAGACAAGTTACCGCAAGCACACAGGTGTAGAGTATTCCTCCTTCCTTTGAAAAATCACCTGCAGCTGTGGTAGGAAGTGTGGTTGAGACTCTATGATCCTAAATAGGTAACTGGGTTCTTAGTGAGCCCTTGGAGCTCCAGTTCATAATGTGCAAATATTGAGTTTGGCTCAGGCTGCTGAGCAGCAGGTGTCTCCGTTTAACACGCTGATTTGGCGCTGCTGCGTCCTGGAGTCTCGCCATGGGAGCTAACCTTAATTAAGCCAGCGTTCACTGTACCAACGGCGCTCCCTGTGGTCCCTAAATCCAGCCGCAGGAAGCACCATGCCCTCACAGCACCCGCCTAAGCACAGGGCCTGGCCATGGTCCGCACCCTGCACAGCACGTCTGAAAGCCTGCATGCTTTCAGCTCTGTTTCTGATGAGCAGATACTGCTTTATCCACCCACACGCAGGACACTGAACATAACTTCAGTAACGCAGTAATGCTACACGTGCGTCCATTATAGCTCATGGAATGTCATGATTCCAATCTACGACAGTAATCTTCTGCAGTTAAACCGAACAGCGATCACCTGCTGTACACCCTGGCCAACAATATTCTAAAAAGCTCATTTTCATATTTTTCATTTTGTTGCCTGCAGAATGCATCTCTCCATTTGCTTTGGCTCATGGCAAAAAGTGTGAATTTCAAGGATTTCTAGTAGCGCTCGCCTCACTCGGTCAACGTGCCGAAGGAATGTTGCAGGGAGCAACAGGTAGCAGGGAGGGCAGAATCAGGGCTGTCAGAGCTGTAATGTCTCTGGAATTTAGGGAGTGATTCTAACACACAGCAGCTCCCACAGGAGCCATTCTGGCAGGACCTTTTAATGGCATGAAGCAGGTTCATTTCTACCGTGTGTGCTGGTGAAGCAATAGCTACAGGAGCAATGCGATTCCCCAGCTGACTGTGTGAAAAACCATCCACAAACGGGAGGGCCAGTCTGACATATCAAAATCACCCCGTCTTTCTGAAAACAGGAACAACTCACTTCAAAGGGGATACCTCGGTCGGTCATATAGAACAGAGATCCCAGTTTGTCCATTAAAATAAACAAATAAACCAACAAATAAATAAATTGAATAATAGATACATTACTAAAAATGTCCTCAAAGTTTTGTGTAATTTAAGCACATATAGGTTGCTTTGGGCAATATACCAATAGCAGTTAATATTACACTAATCAGTGGATGGACTCACCTGTAAGAAAAAATTGGATATGCATCACTAGTATGAATGCATTCTAGCGATACTATAACTTGACCAAGATTCTATAGAGCATCGTTCTGGACGCCATCCTAACTGTCAATATCACAGTCATCAACCAGTAGTGATGAAAAAAGAATTTACGATGAAAAATTCAGTGAGAATACTGGGGTTACAAAGCTATACACCTACTGCAATGTAGCCAGTGTGACTTCTTAGCTACCGTAAAACGGCACATTCCCAAAATACATAAATGGTCACCGTTACATTTTAAAAGTAGGGTTCTTTTGCTTGTCTGAATGGCAAATGCTTCATTCAACCTAAACACAACTCACTTAATGTCTCAAATGGCTTGTCACTTTTTAATTAATCTGAGCCCATACATATGAGAAACTTCCGTTATACATTAAACAACTCCCACCAATTCCTCAATGGAAATTCGTGCCGCCTTACCTGCTTGGTGAATAAGATAGCAGTATCCCAATATTCGGGGTGCTTGTCGTTGTGTTTGTTTAACTTTTTCTGCCACGTGCAAAAATTGCGCAGAGTGAGTGCTGCATTAGTAGAAACTTTAGGTCCTTTGTCAGCTTCAGTAATAACCATAAACTTGACCACCACGATGTTTATGGAGTTGAGGATGCTGGGGTGCTTATAAAGTCTGGCAGCAACGGCCATGAGAGTCAGGAGGTAATGTTTAAGGTCGTCGCCATGGAACTTAGCCATGGACTCATCTGCAACGATGAGGACCTCCACGAATCTGGGGATGGATGCAAACCGTTTTGATCTGCCCATGCGCTTTAACGCAGTCTCAGTCATGTTCGCTTTATTCTGTGCCTTCATGCCTTTATATTTTTCCAAAAAGTCCAATATGTTACGGTTCAGACCGGAACTCACACCGCACCTGGAAGTGGAGCCGAGGTGAGAATTGCTTCTGCGGCGAATAACATGCACTTTCTCCGCGCTCCTGAGGGTCCCTTCTGTGGCGACATTACCTATAGGGCTGATGAAATACTCCGACCCCTTGTAACCAAATGCACCGTGCAAGCCTTTACACAGACTCAGAGCAGCGTAGGATTTGCGATCAGAATTCACATCGCCAGAGAAGAAGCAGCGGCTCAGATCAGATGTCGTGGATTCAGGCGCTGAGGTGCCGCTGTGCGCAGAAAAGGTAGGCGCGAGAAAATTGGAATCAGGGAATAGTTTGATGTAAAATTCCTGGTTGAAAGCGTTGATTTTAAAAACAACCCGCTGCTGACTTGCTTCATCCGCGTTACTAAAATTGTGTTTTGCTGAAAGGCTATCTTCTAGTAGAATGGGGATACAAAAATCATTTTCCATAGAATGGCTCAATTTGGCGTATAATAGGACGTCCAGAAAAATGACAAGTGTGCCAATAAACATAAACATGTTTGTTACTAAAAATCTGTGCAATGATCAAAAGATGAGATATATATCACACAGCATATACATAGATTCTGAGAGTTCAGTACCATCCGTGGTGCTGATGCAGCGTGTGCAAGCAAAAGTAATCTACGGCTCTGTGTCTTACAGAACTGCAGTGGCGCGTCCTCTAATTACACACGTCCCCAATATAAGATCCATGTCCATCTTCAACCGGTCTGCTGAAAGCGGTCCCTCTTTCTGAGGGTTTTATGCTTTTTCGTCATGTGTAAACATTGAGGAATAGCGATCAGGGTTTAAGGGGAGGTGCTGGAAGACCTCCTTGGACATGCCCCCCGTTTTATGTTTTAGACCGCAGCCACTTGTAGCTCTCTGAATATTATTATTACTCTGAAACATGCTGCACGAGAAGGGGTCCCTCCCTCTTACCAGGGCTGTTCCTCTGCAGCAAATCCACCGAGTGCCCAGACTGTATTCAGACACAAACCCCTTTTAATATGGGTTCTACAGCTTAATTGGAAAAGACAAGCAGTTCACCTAGGTCTATCCCTCTCCACGAATCCATTAGTAAACTTAATGTATCCTAGATGTTTTCAGTCGAATTATTTTCTGCTTGTGTTAAAAATCTCATTGTTGCAAAATCTCAGGCTGATTTTCATCCAGAGGTGTTGAGAACATCAATTTGGTTACTCAATGCTCTCCACAAATGTCACTTATAGTCTGAACGTAATTATTCTAACCCGTTGTAGTGTATATGCTATAGCGAGCATTTTTGTGAATATAAGAACTTATATTAGCCGTAGATACTTGATTTCGTGCCAAATCTGCATTATTATTACGCCAAATTTACGCCGAGTACAATATATTAAACTAACCAATTGTGCCATATGTCGGCTGAACAAATGCAATAATATAGCCTTATATATGTATGCCACTGCCTAAATTATTGTAAAAGCCTACGCTTCCATTTAAGTTTTCATAATTATGCATGTATATTATGCATAATTTACTTCATGTAAATGATGGGTGAAACATGAGTGTGGGACTGATGTTCGTCTGCTTGATACAGGCAGGGTATATCACACAGGGATTCGAACTACACCACAACACTCTGCAATTATCTTTGCACAAACCTACAAATTCATGCACTCAAATTTGGCTACAGTGCACAGGCTACTTAGCCTACAAGTGGATCAATATCGCCACCTGGTGAAAGAAAATGGTCGGTGCTCTGCGATGTGTATATGTGCAGTATACAGTATGTGTACATATATATTATATATATATATATATATATATATATATATATATATACGCACACACGTTTTACCTACAGAACAATCTTTCACAGAATGGATTCAATGGATGTTGTGGTCACCCTTTCAACGTCATCCCAAAGGTGCTCTATTGCACAGAGATCTGGAGTCACTCTCATGTTTCGCAGAACCAGCCTGAGATGATGCATGCTTTGTGACATTGCACATTGTCCTGCTGGCAGTATCCATTCGAAAAAGGATAGACTGTTACCATAAAGTGATGCACATGGTCAGCAACAATGCTTGCTCAATTAGTATTACTGGGCCTAAGGTGCGCCAAGAAAACATTCCCCACACCATCACATCATCAGCACCAGCCACTTGCATTGACACAAATTAGGATGGATCCATGGATTCATGCTGTTTACGCCAAATTCTGACCCTACCACCTGCATATCGCCACTGACCAGGCAACATTTTTCCAATCTTACATCATCCAGTTCAGGTGATCTGCTGTTGTCTCATTTTCCTGTTCTTAACTGACAGGAGTGGAACCCGTGTGGCCTTCCGCTGTTGCAGTGCATCCGCTTCAAGAATCAACATGTTGTGTCTTCAGAGATGCCATTCTGCACACCACTGCTGTAAACAGCTTTTATTTGAGCATGTGTAGCTTTTTCATGTGTAAGAACAAGTCTGGCCTTTCTCCCCTGACCTCTCTCATTAACAGGGTGTTTTCACTCAAAGAACTGTCACTCACTGGATGTTTTTTCATCTTCTCTTTTTTTATTGGATTATTGTTTGTAAACTGTAGAGACTCGAGTCTAGTACATGAAAATCCCATGAAGGCAGCTGTTTCTGAGATGCTGAAACCACCATATCTGACACAAACAATACCATGGTCAAAGTTGCGCAGCTCACACATAGATCACCCATTCTAATGTTTGCTAAAAGAACAACTAAACCTCTTCACCATGTTGCATGTGTTATACATTGAGTTGCATCCACACAATTCACTGTTTGGAGGGGCAGGCTATTTGCGCTAATGGGCAGGTGCACCTGCGGTGTAGGAGCAGTGTCAGAATTTAAATGCAAAAATACCGCAATCAGGTTTATAACATCCAATAACACGTGCACACGCGGACGGACACACATTTTCGTCTGCATGTAACAATTCTGCCTCCTTGCGGTAGAAAAATATAAGGGACGAATATGCGCATGTAAGGACTTAGTTGAGTCCTCCCACGAAATTAAATGTAATATTAAAGATTTTATTAACATCTCACAATGCCTGAAGATCAGCGCTCGGGCTAATTTCTGTATTTTATTTTATTTTTCAAATAGCTTATTTTCATAGGCTAAATTGTTGGAATACGTTGAGCATGTGTATAAACGCAGAACATGTCGGCGTGGGGTACATAATCAAAAATCAACATTTTGCATTTAATTTAATGGGAACTGTATCTGCATATTTTGCTCGCTATGAAAATGATTTGTAAAGTGGAACGATTGGGCCTACATTTATGACGCTGTGGACACATTTTTCCCAAACTGGCACAAAGTATTTGATTCCCGTTGGGACTGTAATAACCTTCATTTTGGAGTAATTTAAATTATACGTTTAATACACTCTCACTACAGATGATAAAACAATCGAGTTTCAGAGAAAAAAAAGTCGGGGATGGGTCAGTGATCCTATGATCTCTTAGTCCTGTGGCTCATTGATCTTTTTGATGTATTACTTTAATTTGTCGGTTGTATTGCATACAGTAACACGCACACACGTAATACAGAGAGAGGGAGAGAGAGAGATGGGGCGGGGGGGGGGGGGGGGGGGGGGGGGGGGGGTCGTCTCGGCTACGCTCCCACTCAATTGCCCGATTCTCAGTTGCTTTGCTGAGTAGTAAATCAAGTTTGTTTCACAGTTGTAAACGCCACTGGGCTGTGGTTTCACTGGTAATTAATGTGTCACATTCATAAAACTCAGTTCAAAGAATTCTAACGATTAACCCAGTAACTTAAAAACCATAGCACATTGGAATTATTGAGCAAACTTGCTGGGTCTCTGTCCGCTTTACTTTCAATAACACTTAGCCTATGCTTCAGCTTCAACTTTTGTCAAAAAATTAACCCTTAACTCTAGAAAGGGACAATTGGCCACACAACGAATGGTAGAGGGAACTTCATATGTGATTTGTCGATCAGCGTTACTCGTTTTTGTCTGGGCAATTAATATCACAATGCACTGACAACTTAATACGCACATTACCTTTATTTTATTTGACGTGTCATAACACGCGCGCACACACGCATTTTACACCAATCGGTGATAGGCCTTCACTGCATTTATTTATTTATTTACTCTAAACAAGACATAAAACTCTTTTTTTAAATTATTATTAAGTATGAAAACTTAAACTGACTGTCCCTTTATGCTCCCACTAGGGTACATCGGCAGGCTACTTTCCCCTTTAGTTTTTAAGCCGTGCTCTGCCGTAGAAATAGCTAACTGGTCTTAAAACTATGTATACTATGGATAACTCGCGGTACCCTAGCATGTGCTGTGTACTGAGTTAATAATAGCTGTCTGGGAGTCAAAGTGGACATATTTAAGAAGGGGGAGTGTTCGTCCACTCTCATTGGGTCCGTTTGATCCAGGGGTTTTTCAAGCGGCGCGAGGGGGAGGAGAGATTGAAGCGGCAAGGGATATCAAAAATAAACCTCTTATGTCTAAGAATGGCAAGAAAGTATAAATACCACCGCTGCTAGCAGCCTTCGCTGGTGCTGCGGAGTGGACAGATCAGGGTTTTTAGCTCCTACACAACATTAGCTTCAGGATAACTTTAACAATTATGTTTGAAACCTTTAAATCAAGACTGGCTGTACAACAATTGTGCCACATTTCTTTGGACAAACTCGTGTAGGATTGCCGTTTTTTTGTTTTTATATATTGAAGAGTTGTTCGAATTATTAAAAAGAAAAACTGTATAAACCAACGTGAACAAAACCAGTTTGAAAGTTAGACTAGCCTATTATATTATTCTTATTCTATAGCCTATGCATTTTGTATGTAGCCTGCTCATAAACATTGAATATATCAATAGCCTATATATTTGTGGTATAACTGAACGCGCTTTACATAAAGGAAGACGTAGGCTACCAGAGGAAGGCGATTTTTCATTCAACTTATTTTCTCAATAATTTACAATTGCCATTGTAGCATATACAATGCCTTCTAAACTACATATAGCTTTACTAATCCTTTATATTACCAACGCTGCACCTTCACAGTTGTTCGAATCGGAGGAGATTGTACCTGTTAGGATAGGGGGGAGAATCGGCGGTCGCTTTTGGAAAAGGAGCGATGAGCAACCGACTTTCAAACTTGTCGCTTTTGGTAAGGACTTCACCTTAAATTTGACACCGGATGACAGCTTTCTAGCTCCAACTCTAAAGATTCAGCGTATTAAAGCAAAGTATCTTCCAACGCTAATCAATGGTACGGACGCACAGGAGAGAAAAGTTCCTTCTCCAAACACGGATCCTCTCAGAGATATTAACACGACCGAAGAGGCCGAAGAGGATCTGAGAAGTTGCTTCTACTCGGGGACGGTAGACTCAAACCAGGACTCTGTTGTGGCTGTCAGTCTCTGCTATGGGATTCAGGGATCGTTTATAACGGAAGGAGATGAGTATCTGATTGAGCCCAAGGCTTTCAGCATCGGGGAACGGGAGACATCCACCTCCAAGGTACATGTAATCAGAAGAAGGGTTTTTGCTGACACGAAAAGCGACCTCAAAATCGTATTTGATCAATTGGGAGATGAGAGCCAAGGAAAACTCGTTTTACCCGAGGCGGACGTATATTCGCCAAGGATGCCGAGAAAAAGACGCTTTGTATCCGCACCAAGATATGTTGAAACTTTAGTGGTTGCAGATGCCTCAATGGCACATTTCTACGGAGACGAGATAAAGGTAAGCAGAGCGCTTATTTAAATGCTAACTATTACATCAACTGATTGTAAAAGACCATAGAGGACTAAAAATTGTACCTAAATATTCATGAATTACTGTAACCTAACGACAGGGTCCTATGGTCTACGGCGTTACTTTTTTTTTGATCAAGCACATAATAGCCTAACGCATTCAGGATTCTGCCCGTAACCTACATTGTATTATATCTGGAGTCCACTCTATAATTCCTTTCAGGTTATTTCAAGTTTTCGCTTGCGTGTAGATATTGCGGGAGGAAATTGCATGTTATTATTATTATTATTATTATTATTAGTATCATTAGTCTTTCTTGAAAAGTTTTTTTTTTTTTAATTATGCAAAAACAGATCGTATATATTTTTTAAAATTAATTAATTAATTAATTAATTTATTTTTTCACTGTTGCCACAACTCAGATTAAAGAATTAAAGATCGTGACCCACACAAGAACCAAACTGATCTGGAGGTGAGGATACTGAAACAGGTCAATATGCATAGTCGTGTTAATCTTAATTCGCTATTCAAGGTGTCCAATCACGACATAGCCATAAAGTACTTTACAGAATTGCGGTTTATGGTTAATTTTACCAAGATGGTGGACTGCGACTAAGATTGATACGTTGAATGCATGAGTTCCGAGGGGGGCGTGAGCGAAGGAGTCGAATCACCATTTCCGATAACATTACAGGGCTGATCAACACGTAGGCTACACCGAGTCTGAAACGTGTGGGTGAAAATAAAGTCTTTAGTCATTCCATAAATAGTGAACGTTGTTGCAAGCTCGGTGTTCAGCTAACAAAGATATTATAGCTTACTCATTGCAGAAATATTGTTTACCTCATTTTAGAACATTTAGAGAAGGTTTCAGCATGTAAGATTGTAATATTTGACAACGTGCTACGCAGTAAAGCGTTCAATGTTAATTCAACTCCCTGTTGGACTCATATGTACTCTGTTGGAGTTGAATTAACACTGGATATTTTACTGTGTATATGGCATAGGTTGACCAAGGCAGACCACAAATCATTTAATAAAAAAAACTGAACATGTAATCTGCAATGCTTCATGAAGTTCCGACACGTTTCACATTCATAAAATGTTTATCCTAGCACAAAGAGCTGAAAAGCTATGTGTGAAATCTACTGAGCAGTCAGACACTGGTTTAGTTTACAAACGCCACGTGGTATGCTGTTTCTGCCTACCGCCCTGCTGCTAGCAAAAACTACATAAATCAACATGGACGAAGTGGTTTTGGAAATAACAGTTTTTGCCTTCTCCCTCTGTGTTTTTTGTATTTTGAGTAAGCGGATTAGTATGAATAAAACTTGTATTTCAATTACCAACCTAAGACTTGGTAGCCTATGCTTTTGAGAAGGAAAAAAATGAGTTTCCACCTGAGTTTTACAAGATGATGATAGGCTAACTGAAAGAAATCAAAATCTCCAAATATATATGGAACAAAAAAAATAAATATTGCTGTTTGAAAAATGCTTAGGACAGAGCACAAGACCAACTTCAGACTACAAGAGGTTTCTAGTTGCCAGAATTTCAATGGGCACAAACTCGATTTGTTACTCAAACAGCATGTGTAATTGTGATTCTCACACAGGCTTTACACTGGGATTATTTTAATTTTCCTATTTGAGAACTTCTCATTCTTTTGTACAAGAGTTCTATTATGCACAGATGTTTTTGGGGAGAGGGGAGGGTGTTGGAATGTTTGTTTCTCAGCGCTCTCCTGTGGCTACGGAGACCATTGATTTCATTTGTCACTGCAAGAAGGAGCAATTTGGCAGTGGGCTGGAGCAGGGAAAGGACACTTCTTAAAATTCTTGGTCTTCTGCCCGCAGCTTTGTCCCTCCTTGTCCAGTTAACAGAAAGAGACCGCAGCATGTTTTTGTCCAGTAATTTAAAAATAGACGCAGTCATGGCCATGTGTGCTCTTTAACTTTTCAAATAATTTGTCTGAAGGTGGAATGTAGGGGAATTTTTTCTATCCCAAAAGAAGAAAGAGGGGAAGATTTAGAGGTCACTTTTTTTTGTCAGATGAATTTCCCCTTTATTCCTTTATTTTCTGCCAGAATTCAAATTCCTGTGCCATGACAAAATGGAACTGCTTATCGGCAGCTCATATTTGGAGATGAAATGCAGAAAGACACGGGGATATAATATTTCAGTGAGCCTCGTCCTCTTATCTGACGTTTTACAGCTACGGCATCACTAACTTGAAAGTGCACCGGACCATAAATTTGGGCACCGGCACTTGCAGTCTGTGTAGACTAACCCTCTCTGGACACTGCAGAGCAGCATGCATCTGCCTTCATAGAGCTCCAACTTGTGCCATGTGGAACTGAAGAAAAAAAAAACCCACAATTTGTTTTTGTGGTTCTCCCACCAATGTAATTAGAGGGAAGAAACAAGCAAAAACATTTAGTATCCCATGGCCTCGTGGTTTGGAGTTGACTCGCTTCCCTGGTTAACTCTGCTACCCAGATTCAGCCACAGAATGTGGTTGGATGGTCACTCAGGGGGTTCTGAACACAGTGTGGCTGCTCTTTCTGTGAATCTCCGGAACAGTCACAGATTAAATGTTTTGTGTTTTATTCACTGGAACACTGTAGCTACTGTTGGAGATGGCTGCACTTCCACTTTTATGTTGGTGGTTTCCCACAGGGCTTCTGGTGTGCCAGTTTTGCCACATTCCTTGCGGTTTAACTGATGTATACCTTTTGACGCAGGCCAGCTGCATAGCTGATGGTTGAATTCAGTAACCTAGCTGTGTTTGGGGAGTTGTGTGAAGGGTTATGAGATTCTGAAAACAGAACCTGCACTGGGTTTGGCTGGTCAGTGCTGTCTGTCTCACTCCTGTCTCAAGTGTTGGCTCGGCCTTGCTGGTTTGGGCGTATGACCTGGAGTCTACTGTGGTGGGACACAGTTTCGATTGTCCCACCACAGGTAGGGTTGGTGGGTATAACTGCAGTTACTGCAGTTTTACCCGCCAACTGCGTTTACAACTGCATTGGCTCTTTGCAGTAACACAACACACACATTTAGGTCACTGGTTGTTATGAGTGAGAGATACACCTCTCCTCTAATCAGCACTAGCTGTCTCCTGTAGAAATATGTGGGCTGTTGCATGTAAAACATTCACTGGCTCTCTTGAGAGTGCATTGGAGGAGTGCATATGCTTCAGTTACAGTGCTCCTGGTCAGAAAATGCTCGTACTACAGCAGGGGTGTACAACAAGGGCCAATCCATTTCAGGATTTTGTGCGGACATTTGCCAACATTTATTTAATTAGCCCAATCATATCTTGATCTGATGTGTATAAGCACCAGCTACAGCCACAGACTGCAAGTGTATCCTAGAGATTGTACTGTGCTCATGTACAGGAATGAAGCAGTGTAGTTTATAGAGCTGTAGGAAATGGTAATCGGTTGGAACAAAAACCAGCACACAGATCGGCCCTCCAGGACCGGAGTTGTGCACCCCTGTACTACAGCATTAACTTGTGATGCACAGTTGGTGAGCCAGAGAAAAAGTTCATTTAAATGGACTGCATTTATATAGCGCTTTTATCCAAAGCGCTTTACAATTGATGCCTCTCATTCGCCAGAGCAGTTAGGGGTTAGGGGTTAGGTGTCTTGCTCAAGGACACTTCGACATGCCCAGGGCGGGGTTTGAACCGGCAACCCTCCGACTGCCAGACAATCGGTCTTACCTCCTGAGCTATGTTGCCCCTTCATTTAAAAAAACAGGACAGGTATGATTGACTTTAGCGCTGCAGATCGAGTGGTGGTGTGAACCTCCGCTAAGCGCCCCTCGTTCTGCTCAGGTCCCTGCACAGCGGGAGCTCTCTGGTGACACGCTCGCTCTCTCCGCAGCACTACGTCCTGACGCTGATGTCCATGACGGCGCAGATATACCGGCACCCCAGCATCAAGAACTCCATCAACATGGTGGTGGTGAAGATGCTTGTGGTGGAGGACGAGGACGTGGGGCCGTCCGTCTCCAGCAATGGGGGGGTGACTCTACGGAACTTCTGCTCCTGGCAGCAGATATTCAATCCCCCCAGCCACAGGCACCCGGAGCACTATGACACCGCCGTCTTCTTCACCAGAGAGGTGAGAGCCCAGGATGGATGACCATTGTGACATCACTCCCAGGGGTTTGTTAGATGTACAGGATGATTATTCCTGGATAGTGAGTGAGTTAGAGAACAGGCTGCACCCCCACAGGACTCGGAAGCTAAGAAGCCAGTGTTGGAATTCTGCAGGGATTAAATGAGTTGTGGTTAATTAAACCATGGTATCTAAATTAGCCTGGACAAGTCAACCTGATCAGAAATAATGAAAATATGTAAGTCTCAAGGAGTTTTTATCTGTTCAGAGACGGTTTATAACAGTGCTACAGATAAAGTCTTTTGAGGCGACAGAAGTCAGAAAAGACTACAGGTGGGAGCTCTCTGACACATGGCCTGTGCTTGAACTGTCTGAAAAATGTGTGCTGGGTTTCCATGGGGATAAGACATGGGGGGTGGAGTGCTGTGTGCTGCTGTGCTGCATTCTGTCTGGCACGAGTAGTACTTCTGTTCAACAAGGTATGCACATGCTGCATTTAATTGCACTGCCTTTCCTGGGTCCAGATGTGGTCTGAATCATAGGGATGCCCTGTGGTCTGTCATGTGTCCTGACCCTTGCAGATATTAGTCAAAGTGACAGAGAGCTCCACACTGATATAGAAAGCTCCAACAGGAATGCTTGTTGAAGCACACTTTGGATACCACACAGTTAATGTTTTTTTTCTTTCTTTTTTTCTCACTTCACCAGCCATCAGAGTCTGCCAAGAATATTTATTTGCTACGTTTTATGGTGGAAACGCTGACAATATGTTTTGCTGGCAAGAGATTGCTTAGAAAAAAAAGGAAGAAACAGAGGGAGGGAAAAAAGAGTGTGTCTGGAAGGAATGGAGCGGTATCTGAAGATGCGCTCACTGTCTGAAACGTCTCCCCTCGTTTTCAGGATATCTGCGGACACAAGAGCTGTGACACGTTAGGGGTGGCGGATGTGGGGACCATGTGTGACCCCAAAAGGAGCTGCTCCGTCATTGAAGACAACGGCCTGCAGGCTGCCTTCACAGCAGCCCACGAGTTAGGTGCGTATATTCATAAATAATCTTACATCATACAGTATGTATGCATCACATACTGTATTCATACATGTTCTGGAGTTTCCACTCTTTTTCATGGATGTTTTGGGTTAATGGAAGTGGCTTTTAGATCATATTAGATATTAGAGTATATAGGTACACTGGGTCTATTGGTTTAAAACATGTACATTACAATTATTAATGCTTGTTATTTCAGAACATTTGATCAAAAGGTCAAAATGCATATTATTGGAGTGCACTGGGTATAACGACTTGGAAGTCTGTTGGTTGCGTTAACCTGTCCATTTCATTTGACAGCCTTGATGGATGGGTATTATTTGCATGGTAATCCACAAAACCATAGCCACCATAACCGAAACTGACCCAGGGTAGTCAGAATGAAGCAAATGTGGCTAAATTGGTCCCAATGTAGTCAGAAGTGCCCAATATAAGAAGATCCATCCCAATGCTGTCAGAACCAACCCGGTGTATGAATTGAGTGAAGTCAGAATTGAGCTGATGTAGTCAGAACCATCCCAGCTTAGTGAGAACTGACCCAATGCAATCAAAGCCGTGCCAATGTAGTCAAAATGGATGGCGATGAAGCCTTTGTGAAGCAGTCAGAAACATGACAGACGATCCTATCTTCCTGTCTGCAGGCCACGTGCTCAGCATGCCTCATGATGACTCTAAGAACTGCGAGCAGCTGTTCGGGGATCTGGGGCAGCATCACATGATGGCCCCCTTGTTTATTCACCTCAATAAGACCCAGCCCTGGTCCCCCTGCAGCGCCCTCTACGTCACGCAGTTCTTTGACAACGGACACGGTAGGCACAGCCCCGAATTTCGTCACATTTTAAGAAATGAAAAAAATTCATTTGGAATGGCCAATCACGTGCCTGTAATATAGGTTTATACAGTAGGAATGAAATTCCAGTGCAGATGGTGCATGCGAAAGGTGTCTGATCAGCCAGAAGAGTCACTAAGTCACTACATTCACTTCCCCACATTCACTGAGGTGGCAGGTCACTGAGGTGGGAATAACCTGCCACTTGAAACCTTCACTCTCAGGACTGTGGCCAATATTGGACTCCTGGCCACAGCTGGCTCTGGCGGATGGTCAGTCGGTTACACATAATTATGACATAGCAAAACAGAATCAGGTTTACTATTTACTGGCCTTAGTACATGTCTGTCAATACATAACCAAACCTTAAAGTCTTTCAGTATGAGTTTCAGTAAGGAAGTTTTGAAACCTACATCATGAAACATTTACCTGTCATCCCTACATCTTAACTTTCAATGATAAAACAGGTGACTATTTAAAAGAGCCAAACATAATGTACAGCATGTTCTGTACGGTGTGTACCATAGTAAATCAAACCTTTCGTTTTTTTTCCCACAAACTCAAAGCTTGCTTTTTATTTTATATTTTGTCTTGCTCCTGCCAAACAGTAAGGCTCCGGTGAAGTGGTGGGCTTTTTTGGGATTGAAGGATTTAAGGGAAATCCGACAGCACTATTTCTCAAAAGCGTATTTTCTTTTACAATACCTTTCCTGCTTCGGCTTGCTCCCGACCGCAAATTACGGACTATGGAAAACCGCACTATTTAATTCTGCTGGGAGATTAAGGTTAATAGCCTGCAGAGCGTGTCTGCTCTTCTCTGGTTTCCAGCTACTGTGTGCTTGCGGTTGTGGTGATGGTACTGGACTTAGACCGTCCGAGCAGATACCACACGGGAATGCCATTAGAAGCTCCGGGTCTGCCGGTCAGCAGGGTGGGGGATGGGGCTCGGGCTGACCTTGCTATCGTGGGGCGTGCGCAGAGAAAGCCGGCGGTATGTGGAACGTGCCTCTTTGGACCACGGCGGCTAACTCCGGTGTGGAGCAATGCAGCAGCAGATCCAAAGGAAAGGGGTTTGCGTTGTGAAACGGCGACATCTTGGCGGATTTATATCCCTCAGCGTCTCGAACTGTCTTCGCTCTAAGCCGCTCGTCTGGGTCTGAGTCACCAGACGAAGATTTCTCGAGCATTCCTGGTTTAACAACTGCTTTCCCTCACAGCAAAAATCGCCTCACAGCCAAGAACATCTTTTTTTTATCAGTTGAACAATGAGCACAAAGCAAACTGCTGTGTTGTGCAATGTACTTGAGACTCATGCCAAGACGCAGTCGGTCCTAATCAAAGGATGAGTATTAGGTCCGTGGCTCAAAGAAGAAACGCAAATCTGCAAATGAATCTGTTTCGTGCATTAACTGAAAGTGTGCTATAGAATCATGTCTGAAAAGTGAAACTTAGGGTTAATCTATCAAACTTTAAGTGGTCAGATTGAAGTGCTAAGAATGTATAAACCCACCTTGTAATGAAATCTCTTTGCTTTAACATTTGCATGTCAAACCAGCACTTTTCTTTCATGTTATTTTTTGATATGTTCCAGTAAACCATTTTATTTCAGTCTCCCAATGGTGCATATCTGTAAAATAATATCAGGGAATTATTATATCTTATTTATGTGTGTATTTGAAGAGGTTTCCAGACACTGCAGCAGCTGTTTGAGTGGACATGTTTGGATTTTGCATTTACTGTTGCTGCCTTCTTGCTGCAGTTTCTGATTTCCGCTGTTTTTGCCCGCTCGGAGAAGTCCTCCAGATGTGCGCTGATGTTGTGGATTCCCAGAATGTCTGCCACATGAGTCAAGCATGCTTTCATTTCACAATCCCCCTACCTGTTGATTTAATGCGGGACGCCCCCCTCGCTCCTTTAACGCAGGGGACTGCCTGCTGGACAAACCGGACAAGACCATGCCCCTTCCCACCGAGCTGCCGGGCCTGACCTACGACCTGGACCGGCAGTGCCAGCAGGTCTTTGGCGAGGAGTTCACGCACTGCCCCAACACCTCCGACTCCGACACCTGCGGCCAGCTGTGGTGCCAGGAGGACGGGGAGGCGCATTGCACCACCAAAAACGGCAGCCTGCCGTGGGCGGACGGCACGGCCTGTGGCGACAACCGCACCTGCCTGAGCGGCGTGTGCCTGCCTGCCGGCGAAGTCCTGCAGCCGAAGGTGAGCTCCCCTCCTCCCCCCCCCGGAGCCCGGCTGAGAGGCCTCTCCTTGCGTCCAGACGGGAGCTACGGTCACGCTAGCCCTTTACACCATTCGTTAGAGATTTAATGTGATTGCATGTCTGATGTCTCACCCGCCCTCCCCCCCGTGTCCGCGTGCCCTGACCGGGGGGCTTCAGCGCTCGTCCCGCCCAGCCGCGAGCAGCCTTAATGGAGTATGCGCTGACCTTTCTGTGGAGCAGCCAGGTCTCGTGTGCCCCAGCTGAAAATAATCAATGCCCCCCGATCTGTTTGCCAAATGTTGGTCTGACTGTTTCTCAGATTGCATTCTGTGCAGCGCTTTAAAAACAGACCCTCCAGCAGGGCTTCAGCATGTGCTGGCAGTCAGACAAGTTTTTAGACCTTGTTGAAAAAAAAAAATAAAAAAGAAAAATCCCTGCGGAAACACACGTGTTGAGTGTGTGTTCCCCCGGCGCGCCGCGGATTTCGCAAGCCGGTGACACATGGGTCAGGAATGCGGGAGACGGCAGGCGCGTGCCATCATGGAGAGCTGATCTGGCGGAGCCATAGTGGGAAGGGAAATAGAAACGGCTTCTCTGTGATGGTGTCTGCCTCTCTGTAACAGCCTCTCTGTAACAGTGTCAGCGTCACTGTAACAGCCTCTCTGTATCGGTGTTGGCTTCACTGTAACAGCCTCTCTGTAACAGCATTGGCTTTACTGTAACAGCTTCTCTGTAACAGCATTGGCTTCACTGTAACAACCTCTCTGTAACAGCATTGGCTTTACTGTAACAGCCTCTCTGTAACAGTGTAACAGCCTCCCCATAATGCTGTTGGTGCTCACTGTAACAGTGTTTGCCTCCCTGTTTTGGTGTTGCAGGTGGTGGTTGACGGGAGCTGGGGGCCATGGGGGCAGTGGGGGCCGTGCTCGCGGACGTGTGGAGGCGGGGTGGAGTTCTCTCACAGAGAGTGCAGTGACCCTGAGCCTCAGCATGGGGGAAAGTACTGCGAAGGACAGAGAGTCAAATACATGTCCTGCAATACTCAGCCCTGTCCAGACAACAATGGTAAACACGAGCGCACGATCACACACACACGTGCACATAGACACACATACGCTCACACACCATCAACTACTTTACCTCAACACACAGGCACACACACAATCACACACACATACAGAAGCAATACACTGGTGAATTACATGTACTCTTCATTCTCCACTCTCACACTAGGAGAATATTCATTGCAAAGATCTACAATGAGCAAATTTTATCATTTAAATGCTCTTGAAGTGCAGGTCTTATTAGATAGCCTTTATTGTAGGTTGTGCCAAAAGCTAACTCAGTAGTTAACAGAGTGGTGTGTATTTTATTGGTGTGTAACAGTGATTAAAACTGATTTATCTAAATTAGATTTTTCATTTAATCTCCCTAACATGATGTGCAGAAAGCGGTTGTGTGTTTTCCTGGAGTATTAAGATCACTGGCACAATTGTTAATCAAGGATAATTTATGAATACAGGTTGAGATCATTGATCAGTTCAAAGGCAAGTTCAACTGTGTTTTAGAGGGAAGTAGCACCAGTGTCAACATAGTAACACTGTGACTAGCATATCCCTTGTTGCCTGCTTCTCTCTAATCCTGGCTGATAATGGGACACATTTAGCTTTATTTCGGTCTCTTTGTTGCAGGCAAGAGCTTCAGAGAGGAGCAGTGCGAGAAGTACAACAGCTTCAATTACCTGGACTTCCACGGGTACATGAAGCAGTGGATCCCCAAATACGCGGGCGTGTCCCCGCGGGACAGGTGCAAACTCTTCTGCCGTGCGAAAGGAAGCAGCGAGTTCAAAGTGTTTGAGGCCAAGGTGTGTCCCAGTCCTGGACTTACCCTTACCTTTAACCATTCCACATCATTCACTGCATTACACCGCAAACGGATGGTTTATTATTCATCGCTGTTATAATGTGTATGTGCGCATGCATATTGCTATGTAATTTTTAGAGTCATAGTTCATAGCTCTCAGTGCCCTCTTCTGTAATCATTCACTTCTTCCGTTTCTCCTGTAAATTCCCAAAATAGAGGGTGCAATAACTCTTTCACCCCCTCCCTCGCTCAATTTGTTTCTTGTCAGAATAATTCATTACTTGTTGATTTAACCCATAAATCAAAGCACAGCTTATGCTTAGCCATACAAATGACATGGTTTATCTTTAGAGTCTTATCTTTAGAGAAAAGCTGCATGTGCTTCACACTGTCCCTGCGAGTTCCGAACAGAACATTCCGTCACCACGACTCCTGCCATTTGCTTAATTTGTCCTCCAGGTCATTGACGGCACCACATGCAGTCCGGACACCACCTCCATCTGTGTGCAGGGCCAGTGTGTCAAAGCCGGCTGTGACCTGGAGATCGGATCCAGCAAGAAGCTGGACAAGTGTGGCGTGTGCGGAGGGAATGGATTTAGCTGCAGGAAAATTACAGGCTCCATGAACAAAGCCACGTAAGTGTGGGGCTTTGGCTATTTTTGAAGCACAGTCACACACAAAACATTGCATGGACAACTATACACACACCTGCACACATGGGCAGACACACATACAGAACAGTACAGTGCAGTACAGAAGTGCACTGCTTAGAATTTTATCACCAAGGACAGCCAAACTTCAAATAACTAACTTTATTATAGTTAGTTAATGCAGTGCAGATGCTTAGCTGCAGGTTTCTCTAATAGAGATAACCTTACCACACTAGAGCTGTATGCGTTATTAAAAATTCACAATAAACATCTTATTACAAAAACATGGCTGGGCATAAACAAGCTGTGTTTGTTGTTGTTTTTTTCAGTTTTGGTTACAGTGACATTGTGACCATTCCCGCGGGGGCCACCAACATCGACGTCAAGCAGCGCAGCCACCGCGGGATCACGCACGACGGGAACTACCTGGCCGTGAGGCGCGAGGGCGGCGCCTACATCCTCAACGGGAACTTCTCCGTGTCCACCGTGGAGCAGGACATCCCGGTGAAGGGCGCGGTGCTGAAGTACAGCGGCTCCTCCACCACGCTGGAGCGGATCCAGAGCTTCCGCCAGCTGCAGGAGCCCATCACCATCCAGCTGCTGGCCACGGCCGGCGAGGCGTCTCCGCCCAAGGTCAAGTACACCTTCTTCATCCCCAAAGACGTGTCCTTCAGCAAGGCCAAAGAGAGGAAGAGCTCCCTGCACGCCCTCCAGCCCTTCGGCGTCCCCCAGTGGACTCTCGGGGAGTGGTCCGAGTGCTCCAAGACCTGTGGCTCGGGGTGGTCCCGGCGGCACGTGGAGTGCAGGGGGGAGAGCGGCCTCCTCTCCAGCCTCTGCGACAGGGACCTGAAACCCTCGGACATTCGGCCGTGCGCTGACCTCCCCTGCCCCCTCTGGCAGATGGGCCCCTGGTCCTCCGGGCCCGGAGAGCGCCATCGCAGCGTGGTCTGCATGGACTACATGGGAAAGGTGGTGGAGCCCGACAAGTGCGACCCAGCCAAAAAACCTAGACCTGTCTCCGGAGGGTGCCTTTCCCAAGAGTGCTGAGGCCCTAGCAGCTGTGCAGAGCTGGTGTGGAGAGAGAGAGAGAGTGTGAGAGAGAGAGAGAAAGAGAGAGAGAATATGGAGGAGTAGAGTAGTGAACTACTAACCGGCCACCCCTGACCGTGCTTCGGAGAAAAGCAGGCAATCTAGGTTACAGATGAGAGAAAAGTGCACTAACTGACCCCAATTGTTGTCACACAGCATTAGCCTGTTTGAAAGATTAACTTAATTTTGTCATTGAGTTTTATTGTTGTTGTTTTTTTAATAACCACTATTGAAGTTTTTACCCAATAGAGATCTACCTCAGAGGATGTGAAATTGTGATCTTGTAGATGTTAGGTGAAGATACTGTATGCGTATTTTTTTATTCACCAAGGGAAGCTACCTTTGCATGATACCTGCTGACAGACATCATTGGAGTGAAAATACCTCCACTCTCCCCCTGCAGAGTTTCTTGTTCTACAGCTCAGGCCAACAACTGAACAGAAACATGGATTCAGAGTACAACTCCCCTCCTGCTTGACCTTTATCACCATTTACAATTTTACTGTGGCAAAGCAGCCAAGGATATTTCCTTTAGTGTTTTCTTGAATCATTATTGTTTGAAAGGAAACGTGCATGAGCAAAATGAATTTCATACAAAAGTACGGCCTCTGAGTAATTTATACATTCTAAACTTTAAACTGTTTAAATCCTTTCTGTCTGTTGCAATGCTGCATAGATCCAATCTCAGTGTATACAGTACACCTTGTACATTAACAACCTAAAAGCATGAATATAATCATTGAAGCTGTTTCATAACAGAATACAGCATGTATAAAATCATATGTTTCCAATCTATGCATCCCTTTTTTTAAAGAAATTATATCATTAAAAATTTCTCCTTTCAGCACTGACTTAACATTTAGGTCAGATCATCAGAGAACGTAAGGAACAGTTCCAGAATGGGATCATGAAATTTCTTTTGCAGTGTACTGACATTCATTTATATAGCCATACTTTCAAGGCTATTACAAGAACATGTTTCAATCTTTCTAAAAACTAAGCCTTTTAAATCCATTGTGAAACTTATGCTATTTCAGTCATAAAGCCACATGAGTACTATCAGAAAAACCTTTTATTTTATTTTACCTTAATTTTCCTAAGGATTGGCCCAGTCTATTTCTACATTTTGCTATATTTTTACTATAGTAATATGCATCTAAAATAAAAGGTATTGCTAGAAAAAAATCATAATAATAATGAGGATCGTCATATAAGCTCGTGTCTCATGCAGTTTACCTGTGATAAACGGGGGGCCACAAACAGAACCTGTTGTCATGAAATGACAATAGATACAAGCTACAAATATTTTTTTTTTTTGTTGTTGTATGAGAAGTACAGATGTACAGAAATATTTCCACCACGCCAAATGTTTCCAAAAATAATGTTGGGCAAAAGTGTCTTTCCAGTGCTTCATGCATACCATACTGTATTTTCAACTTTCTTTGGTTGGGGAGGGTGTGGGCTTTCGTATTTCTTTCCTTTTTGCCTCACGAAAAGGCAAAAAAATCTTTTTACTGAGACTTTTAAAACACAAGTGCTTTTTTCCTCGTTTATTAAAACGAATGTCATGGTTTCTCTGTTGTTTGACAATGTACAGTGGTGACTTCCTGTTCCTGTCTTAGGCGACTGGAGGTTATATGCACCCATCATCATTTGAAATGGACAGTATTCATCCTTCATCTTCAGGAAACTTTCCCTTTGTGACAAAATCGCAACAGATGCAGTTGTACAATAGTTTGAACAAATCAGGAACTGAATTTATATCTGTTCTTTTTCATAGAAGAGTATGAAATTAGATTTGGAGTTTTTTTACACTTGTGTAAAAAGAATCATAGCTTAGGAGATGACTTGCTCCTTGCAGCAACGGTCAGGAGTCTGATCTAATGCACCCCAGTGTGACAAAGGCGGTGGGGTTTCCCACCATTTCCTCTTGTCAGTGTAGTTACTTACCCCTTTTTTAAGCGTCAGCAAAAGAGGCCTTTCATCTTTGAAAGGAGTATGGTGAGAGATATATTGGAATTCAACCAAAGAGAGTCAGTGTAAAAAAAAGGAATATGCTTATTGGCTGTCCTATGTCAGTTGTCTAGCAGCTAACATTCTGCCACATGCAGAGTTCAACTGGTTTTCTTAATAATATTTTGTGCTGTTTAAAAATATGTGTAATTCAAGATTCAAAAGGAAAACAATGCTCTTTTATGTCAATGTTTTGTACTTCAGATATCTCGATATTTAATTGTGTGATGTAGCATTCCGGTTGTGTACAAAAGACAAAAGAAAACAAAAAAACAAAACAAAAAAAATGTAATGGCATTGTATCCCTTCAGTGAAGGACTGTACTATTGCATTATTATAGCTTCCTTTCAAAGCTATTTATTTTTGTAAAATTTATACATTTGGACATCAAATTATAACAGTATGATTTTTAGATGCTGCTGTTTTCCAGAATTATATGTAATTAACAAATGGTATAAAAACTAAATAAATGAATAAAGATGCCTCTATTAACAGACTTTGATTTGTCTTTTATTTTTTCCGATCGATGACCAAGACTCCAGGTATGCTGTACATGCCATAAACTGCTGCAGAAATGCAGTTCTGATGTTAACAAGGCTCTTCAGTAGTAATTATTAATTTTGTTTATGCTGTCAGTAGATATAGCATACATATTCTACAACAGACTGCAGATTTTGGCCAGATGTTTATAAGATGCTACTAATCTCATTACTAATATGAATATGTACTTCTGTTTAAAGCCAAAAAAGATTCATTATTATTTCTGTTCCTGATCACATGTGCATATACTACAGCACTCCAATGGCATCATTGAGGTTTACTGAACATGGAGATACAGTATATCACAGATATTAATAGGTCCTAAAACATTTTTTTCTTTTAAAGGGAGGGGGGAATAATATGTGAGTTGATATGATCAGTGTGACACAAAATAAGAAAAAATCTTTAAAAACAGACAGAGAAACAGCAGACAAACTTCAACAGATGCCTACATACTTTTAAAGCTACATTACACAAAGGGAACTGAGGTCATAGATAAGGGCCTTGCATTTGCTCATCTTTGGAGTCATTCACCACATGGACGCTCTCCAAAGCCTCTCTGTGATCAAACTATCATACAATAGATTAGTCCAGAACCCTGTCATGAACAACTATAACAAACTATGTGAAGAACTTCAGCTGTGCCTGTAAATGTTCCAGTAAATGCTTATGCTAGATGAGCCCATCACAAATGAAACATATTTTCCCTGTGCTATGTCCAAATTGCATCACTGTTTCATTAAATGTTTTGCATAGTCAATTGATATACACTGTTTGTGTTGTTTTTAAGGGAATAATACCACAATTCAACTATATATAGTGCCTTGCAAAAAATATTCTGACACTTATTTAGCTTTCAGATTGTGTTGATTCAGAGTATGGAATCGTGTGATCAAAAAAAAAAAGGAACTCACATTTGTGATCAACACAACCTAGTCTAGACTGTCATTTTTATCATTTTAAATTATAAAAATGTATATCCCAAATGAATGATAACAGACATTATTTTAATAACATGCCATAATATTTGTAGTTTTGTAAAGGCAAACATCAATATATCCAATAATAATAATACATAAATCGTTTCATTATTTGAAACTAGTTGGCTGCATGGACTGGCCTCTCTCCTCTTGTCTTGGTGGTACTCCTTTGAACAGCGCTGCGCGTTGCATTATGGGACAAAAATAAAGTGCAAAATATCCACACAGCGGGGACAAAGGAGCAAGACACAGTGGATGGGACTGTACAGTAAACTTTCAAACTATTTGTAGCGCTGTTAAATATAACATTAAACTAGTAAGTCGTTCGACAAAACGGTGTTGGATGCTGGTGTTTCCTAGTCGCTACAATTGACAGAGAATGGGACTTTCATTTGGCGCGGTGAGCAGCCTTACCAGCTAAACCTGTGTGCTTCACGCCCAACCGTGGTGTGTTTACCCGGGTCATACTCTGTCTACAAACCTGAGGCTTTCAGTTATACGACAGGCCGGATCACTCCTCTTTCTCTTGTGCAAGGTAACTTAAATGCCGAGAATGAACTGTGGTTCGACAGCGAACATGTTTGTGATGAATGGGGAATGCGTTTATGGCGTAGCTACGTTTCGAGGTAACCTAACGTTAGGCTATCGAGAAGTGCCGTTTTATTTGCCAGCTAACTTTATAATTAGCAACCCGGCTGTGATGCATATACCAAATTGATTTATTTGCAAGAGTGGGAAATGTATGCATATCGGGTCACACTTGTGTGACTGTAAATGATTTCGAGTTTTCTGCCAACACGAGCAGACTATGCGCGTTCATCAATTTGTTGATTTCAAATGAGCATTAGCGTTGCTTAGATAGCCGACTAACGTGGAAATAAGTTGCAGTTAGCTAGTTTGTTGGTTAAATACCCTCTTTCATATGTTTGTTACATAGTTAGTTTGAGACCTTGCCAAGAAGTTAAAATGGCAAACCTTCTCTATGCCCAGGTATGCGACTAAGTAACTGTACGGTCTGGCCCGTGACTGTTAAGTTGTACCGTTTGTGCACCGTTAGCTCGCTGGCTGGTTAATCAGCACGTGCTGACGGCAGTTTATACCGCGAGCCACAGTTGCTGCACGCTGGGAAGTCATTATAAACAAACCACAAAAGAGCTGGTTGCCTTTAACCCCGCCCCCACTTTCCCTTTCGCTTACACAGGAGCGAGCCAACTTTGGTTAGCTACTACTAGCTAGTTTGTGGAGTGCCATTCCAAAGCATCGGCATTCAACCGATTGTATAGCTCAGCTAACGTCGCACGTTGTCCCTAAATGGTAACAGCATTGGTAAATTGATTTTAGTGACGGATATATAACGTTTTTATGCTTACCCAAACACAACATGAATGCTAATTGATCTAAGAATTAATTAGAAATCACGAATATTTCGTCATACTATTCATAGGTGTAGGTATATGGCATTTTAAATTTCAAACACTGCAGTTTGGGCAGAAAAATAGTGGTGTAGTGGTGTGGCGTATTATTTCTGTTTTCAAGCCTTGATTGCTTTCCCTTCGCTGTAAAACTTTTAAACTGTCATTAATTATAAGTTTCAGAAGCTTTTGATGAGAATGAGTGGGAGCCACTCATACCATAGCACTGGAATATGTTATGTCAGTTAACAGTCAGGTGTTAGCTTTCACATTTATCCAGTTGTATGTGTATTTAGGTTCACACCAAGTCACCTTCAGGAAATGCACTAAGTAGGCTAAATCTAAATCACTTTTCAATGTAATATAATCTGTGAATACCAAAGAAAAATAAAATTAATCTTTTGCATACTAATATTTTAGTACTCTTATTTAATGGATACAGCATCCCAATGTGGTTAACGGATATACATCGATACCAAGCTAAAAAAAATCATCTGGCGTCTTTTTTGTTTTTTCGTTCAGTGTTTTCATTGTGACTGCACACCTATGATAGCTTACCAGGATCCACAGATGGTTTCCATTTAAAGTAATCTTGAGGTGTGTTTTTTCTGCATCTTTGGGTCAGATAGGCTAAATGTCATAATCTCCATCAATGTGCTGTGGAAAAAAAAATTCCTTGTTTCATGCAGATCCTTGAGGTAGGCCTAATTGTAAAGTTATCATTTGATTGGAAAATACACTTGAGTGATCCAGATATTTTTGAACATGTATTTTGACTGAAAGTCTAATTAATTTAAATTGTGATGTCACATCCATCGTTTTATTTCTTTAGTCAACTTGCTAGACTGTCAAATGTAAAATTTCAAAATTAGCAACTAATTTGCTAATGGGACTTTTTGAATGCATGTCAGATGTAGGTTTCTGTTTTCTTCTTGCTAGAAAAAAACCTGTGAAATTTTAGTCATCAGCTCGTTCCATCAGCCCAAGCAACCTGCTGAGTGTGTGGGTGGCAGGCTGGCAAAAATATAGTATTTTTTTTCCCCCAGATGACCTCTTGCAGCTTCAGACAATGATTTGGAGCCCTTAGACATTCCAGACAGCCAGACTTGGCAATTCCTGCATACATATATATATATATATATATATATATATATATATACACGCACGCACGCACGCACGCACACACACATACACTCTTTTCAAAATAATGTCATGTTGTCAGTCTTAGCCCTAACCACAGTGAGAGTCCATCTAATTGATCTTTTTTTTGTCAGTCATTTTGGAGCTGATCCTTGTCAGTTAAAATGTTCAGTTATAGCAGTGGTATCTAAAATATTTCAGATGATTAACCTGTTATTGATTGAGTGTTGTTACTTGTATGGATTTTCTGCCAAGCATACAATAGAAACAGCTTGGCAAAACAGGCACTTCCATCAGAGCACAGGCTGCGGAGAACTTAACATTATGAAAAGCAACACGCTTGATCAAAAATTATACACCAGTGTAGCTATATTTTGTGTGTATGCTCGTTAATTCCGATACAGTGAATGTGCATCATTAATTAAAACAATGTGCTGATGCGCATTGCATTAGTCTGTATTTCATTGTATGTATTCCATTTCATTATATTACTGTTACTAGTGCATGGCATTGAGTCTGGGAATAATTGTGAATATGTCACGGTGCTCTGTGGCCTGTTAAGTGTGACTTACTTGCATTTTTCTTACTTGTAATACAATGGCACCACAGTGTGCCATTAGGTAGAGTCAGTCTCCAGCAGCTTCCTGAAAACTGAAGGAAATGTGACAGGAGAGGTGAGACTTTTCAAAGAGAATTAGGCCTTAGCAGGATGAGCTTGTGTGATTTTTGACATGGGGTGGACTGGTTCTCTGTTTAAGGCAGGTATTCGGGACCATCCAGGGCTACATCAGTCAAGTGGAATAAAACAGGCCTTTTTTGTGTGTGTTTGGTTATTACCTGAGATTTCGGCATGCTACATATGTGACAGAAATAACATTACAAACCTGGTTGATTCTGAGCTTTCTATGTTGGTAGAGAACATCCAAGGTCATTTCATTTGTTTGATATATACATTTTGTGTTTTTTTAACTTGGTAAGGTAGACAGTTCCCAAAATCTCAACTGATTCCTGCATTTCTCATCCAAAGAGCACGTGGGAGCACTGCACCTACCCACTCACCAAATCAGCTCCACCCAGTACCCCATTAGCAAACCGGGGCTGCCAGACCCATGCTGCTAAGATGTAACGGTACAATCACTTTCCATTACAGGGCAGCTGGTTATGATAGTCTGCTTGAAAAAAATGCTAGATGGAATTTTATTTTTCTGCATTTCTTTGAAATTGTGTGCATGTGTAACAAATGAACTAGTGGCAGTAGTGTTCCCTGGCTGGTAAAGGAGAGTTTCACCCCCCCCCCCCTCCCCTTTGTCCCCCCTGAAACTCTGTTGCCTTGACTGACCTCCAGTCTGTTTTGAGTCTAAAACATAAAAGGCACTAATGGGGAACTTTGGTAAGTTGCAAGTTCCTCTTGGGACTGATTGGAATTTTGGCTTCTGAACCCAGGAACGAAAGGTTTGTGTTTTTCCGGTGTGTGTCGGGCTGTATCGCAGTAAGCACTGCCGCTGGAGTGAGTTGTAGCCAGCCGCGTGCCTCGGTGTGTCTGACAGCTACGGCTACAGCGTAGCGCCGGAGAACATTCCCCATGGCGAGCCCTTGCAGCCGAGCCTGCGTTCGACGGGAAATCTCATGCGTCCAGCGTCCCGCGCTAGTCTCCAGACCGGCTTGGCTTCCTCCAGGCTGCATCTGCTTTGATTATTCTTACATAACTTGGCATTTGGTCTCCTGCTCTCTCTTCATTCCTGTTGAGTTATTTGCTGCATTGAGAAAATAAGAGGCCTGGTTGATACTGTTTAGGAAAGTTTTGAAATGAAACTTTGGCGTAGATTGTATCAGGTGCTTGACATGGAAATCCTGGGGCTGATATATCTAGGCTAGTTTATATTTGTCCATGTTGATTTTGCTACGACTGTTGTCAGTCTTTTTAAGTTATTATCGGCTGATACCAATACCACCCCAATATTGTCGTGCATAGTTTTATCTCTTGTCATTATATCCTTTTTATTTTTAGATGCCAGAAGAGCAACGTCATTTAGGGCAACTTGATTCATGATCAAGGTAATACTTTGATTCATGATGTTCACAAAGCTAGGAAGAGACAATATTTATCTGTAATCTTTCTTCTCTTTAGAATGATTGCTTTCTGTTTAACACTATGTATGGTAAGCTCAGGTTTCTGTAACTCGTTCTGTCTTAAGAAACATCTTCTGGAAAGCTGTGGTGCGAAAGAGTGCTGTTGCTCAATGAATGAGTACTGTTGCTTTGTAAGGCTTAAATTAGCCCATAAGCTGTCCTAGTTTGTTGAAGAAGCCCATTCATTGGTAACAGCACCTAATGACTATTATGCAGGTTGAATGGGTCCTCACAGGTTAAGCAGAGCCCCAGACACAAAGCTATATGTCTAGTGCTTCAGCCACTGTGCTGATTATATTGAGGTTTGCTGAATTGGACTTTAGATTCTCTAGATTTATTAACTATTTGCCAGGTGCCACAGTGTGGAGTTGTTTTAATACCTAGTGAGTAGTATTGGTAATGAAACAGTTTACAGGAACTGAGGCATAAAAATAATCGAGAGAATAATGAAAGAGAGAGAGCATGTCTGAAAGTTGCTCATTAGCTGTGTGAATGGACTGAAGGTTGCTTTTGGCTAAGCAGGCACTGTCTGGAGGCTGCTGCTTCGCTTCATATTTTGCTGTGCATCCGGAATCTCAAAGAAGCAAGCAAGTGTTGCAGCGTGCTGTCCAAGAGGAGATCTCGGTGCTGCTGGATTGATGAATACGGTCCTGTCTGAGGAGAGCTCAGGAGAATCCGAGACTTCTCGCCGGAGACGGAGTGAGACTTGGCCTCTGACTGTAGCCAGCAGCCCCAACGGTGGCGCCTAATTGGCCATGGTGTAGCGCAGGGAGGGTTCCCATTGGTGGGCCGGTGCCTGTCTGGTCGCGCAGGAGCCACTGCGGCAGCCGTGCGTGAAGGGTGCCGTTCCGACTGCGGCTCAGCCGGTGGACTGCAGAATGGAGCGAAGCAGGGGCGGGCAGTGGAGGGGACTCACACACAGCCTGGCTGCCTTGCAGTTTGTTCAGTGACTGACTCTTCCTGGGAGAAGTGTACTTTGGTTTGAGTGCGTGCGTGCGTGCGTGCGCCTGTCTGTGTGTGTTCCTGCACACTCCTGCCAAAGGACAACAGACCTGAAATCAATCTGGATCTCAGTTGCTTCCAAATGTAAGACTTGATGCTTGTCTTGGCCACGTGCTCATCCGGTTACTGTGTGTGTCTGTGTCTGTGTTTCTGTGTGTGTGTGTGTGTGTGTCTGTGTCTCTGTCCGTGTGGGTGTTTGGGTGTGTGTGTGTGTGTGTGTGTGTGTGTGTGTGTGTGTGTGTGTGTGCATATGCAGTCCATCGCTGGTAGCTGGTTAAATGAGCTCTTTGTCCCTGTGTTTCTGACAGTGTTATCAGAGCGTGTTTGAGGCCTGTTTGCCTGAGCAGAGCCGTGCCCTGCCGCCTGTTCTCCCTCTGCGTTTGTTTTTCACTTCATCAACTGTTGCAGCACCCGGCGTAACCACAGTAATGACACAATCCCTCCGCCCATTCACATCTTTCCTTCACCATTTTGCTCCTTTTTTCAGTGGTGTCTTTGTTCCTGACTCGTTAAGTACAGGCTGTCATGGATGATATGCTCTATCGGGAATCCGTCTATACCTATGTGCAATACCAGTGATACAGTAGTTGTGCAAAGCGGTCTTAGAGGTTTATTCAAAGGATTCTCATCATCTTTGTGTTGTCTCAGAACCCCTTGCCTCTGTCAGTTGAGTGACAGCCGACAGACGGAGGCGTTGACTGGCGCGGTTTGGGTCCGCAGGTGAACCCGGGCTGCCTTGCGGAGCGGGCGGCGAGATGGGCGTAAAGACCTTCACGCACAGCTCGCCCACGCACAGCCAGGAGGTGCTGGAGAAGCTGAACGCGCTGCGGGGCGAGGGCCAGCTGTGCGACGTGACGCTGCGCGTGCAGGGCCAGCTGTTCACCGCGCACCGGGCCGTGCTGGCCTGCTGCAGCGACTTCTTCCGCTCCCAGCTGCTGAGCCGGCCCGAGGAGCGCCACCACGTGCTGGACCTGCACCACGTGACGGTGAGCGGCTTCACCCCGCTGCTGGAGTACGCCTACACCGCCACCCTGTCCATCAACACCGACAACATCATCGACGTGCTGGCCGCCGCCAGCTACATGCAGATGTTCGCCGTGGCCAGCACCTGCTCCGAGTTCATGAAGTCCAGCATCCTGTGGAACGGAGGGGGCGGGGGCGGGGCCGGGGGGCAGGAGAAGCCGCGGGACTCCGCCCCCGGGGCGGCGCCCGCCTGCACGCTGACCCCGCTGGACGGCTCCAGCCTGTCGCCCGTGTCGTCCGAGTGCAGCGTGCTGGAGAGGGCCGCGCCCGCCCGCCGCGGGTCCCGCCGCAAGCGCAAGGCCTTCGCCGTCGCGTCCCCCCCGAGCCCGCTCAAGTCCCCGCCCGCGGCCAACCCCTCCCCTTCCTTCCCCGAGGGCGGGGCCCAGGCGGCCGACTCCTCGCTGGCCTTCCCGTGGACCTTCCCCTTCGGCCTGGACCGCCGCTTCCACTCAGACAAGGCCAAGCTGGATGAGGGCCCGCGCGGCCCAGTGCAGGCCCGCCCGCCCGCCGCCGCCCGCCGCCTGGCCGACTACCTCGCCTGCGACGGCTCCAAGGAAGAGGAGGAGGAGGAAGAGGAGGAGGACCTGCACGTGAAGGTGGAGCGCCTGAGCGACGAGGAGACGCAGGAGGAGGCGTCTCAGCCCATCAGCGCCTCCCACAGCTCCCTGAGCGACCAGCAGACGGTCCCCGGGAGCGAGCAGGCCCAGGAGGACCTCCTGATCAGCCCGCAGTCCTCCTCCATCGGTGCGTAACCCCGCCCTGCTCTTTTACTGTGTCCATGGCAACAAGGCCAGGGTATATCCATTTTAATTTGTACGTAGGAAAAGTTCTAGCATGACTCTAGGGCCAAGGTTCTAGGGTGATATTTATGAAAATTTAGCTTGAGGGTAATAAATTTGGGCCTGTTAAAATAGCAGATGGCTTGTCTCATAAAATCAGTATCAGTATTTTACAATCTTTCTATTCCTTTTTTCACATTTCTCGCCAGTCCGGTTTAAAGACTCATTTATTTTACACTGTCAGCAGTTGCCAAGGGAAACACTGTAAAATGAGCAACAACACTGAGCACTCCAGTGCACACGTGCAGAGTCACAGACCTCTGTCCCAGCACAGAGCAGGAAGAGCCAGTCAAGCTAAAGGCCCTGTAACAGAAGGGTGTGTGGAAGCACATCCTCCCCGTTTGGGCGCTTTTATGGACCTATAACAGCGACGCCCTTTTTTGGGTTTTAGGGTCTGTGGATGAGGGGGTCGCAGAGGGGCTGCCTTCCATGCAGGGTACGTCCCACACGGGCGCCCACGCTGAAGATGACGAAAGGTAATCCGCTGCCTGCGTTTCATTGGTTTTAGGAGTTAAAGTGAAGGTACAGTCCCGCCCACCGCTCCTGTGTCTCATCCCCCATTGGCCCTTCTTAGGACAGGGAGAAGAATAGTATCTTTAGCAAAAGGCCCTTACTGTAGGCGACAGTGTAGTATAATGGCTAAGGAGTTGGTCTTGTAACCTAAAGGTTCGATTCCCATGCCATTGTACCCTTGAGCAAGGTACTTAACCTGCATTGCTCCAGTATGTATCCAGCTGTATAATTGGATACAGTGTAAGTCGCTCTGGATAAGAGCGTCTGCTAAAATGCCTATAAACTAAACTGTAAACTACTGCAGTTTCCGCTAACACTTTCACAGTGAGTGTTTGCTGGGCCCTTTGGTAGGAAATACGGGTGTGGCTTCTAAACCTTATAAATCTCTAAATGTTAACAGAAATGCTAAATGTTTAGGTAAATCTTAACAGTGAAACATTTTTAATGCGGCAATGCCATTAAAGTAATGTTTCAGTTTGCGCACTCACTCTCTGTGTTCAGGGGCTCACTGTCCTTTCATTTGAGACCGTGGCCTTGACTCCCCTCCCGTCCCTTTTTTGTTTCCAGGTTGGAAAGCGTTCAGTACCCGTACCACCTGTACATAAGCCCCTCGAGCAGGCCGGGTCCGCACGGGCCCGACCGGCCCTTTCAGTGCCCCACCTGCGGGGTGCGATTCACCCGCATTCAGAACCTCAAGCAGCACATGCTCATCCACTCAGGTAGGCGCCCGCCGCTAGCGCTAGCTTTCCGTCGCCCCGGCAACCGCTGCCCTGCCCGGAAAATCGCTGCAGCGTGACTTATTTGCACGGTTCTCAGTGCACTCGCCCCCACGCCTTATCTAGCTCCCGCCTAATTAGTGGAACGGATGACTCTTCTCTAATGAGTGAGTCACACTCTTGGAATTTGGGAGAGCGTTGGCCTTGGAAACAGAGCTGCCCGAGTGGCTTCACACAGACAGTGAGAGCAGGGGGAAAGTAAACTGCTGAGTCTAGTGCGCACATGCTCAAACGGCCAACCCGCTGAAGGCCAGTGGAACATCTGAATAAGGGTGCGCGTGGGTCAGCGTGCGGGCCATGTGGTGCAACGTGTAGGGGAGGCAGAGAATGAGTCGGGGTTAGTGTGCTGCCTGTGTGATAGAGAGGGGGGTTGAGTCTGGGTTAGTGTGCTGCCCTGTGTGATAAAGGCAAGGGATGAGTCTGAGTTAGTGCACTGCAGTGTGTGATGGAGACGGGGGTTGAGTCTGTGGGATAGAGTGATGGAGGTGGAGAAGGCAAGCCATTGTGCATGGTTCAGGTTGAGGTAACAGCTGCACAGAGAGGGGTTTGAACAGTTAGCTTTCAAAGACAGATTTGCCTGATGATTCCATTCGTGTTCTGTATTTCCTGTTTACGTGAGGGTGTGAAAACTGTGAAGCTTTCATGCACAAAGTTCAGAAAGCATGCTGATCACAGAGAAGACACATTCAGACAGCACAGACTCTCTGGGGAGAGACGAGGCAGGGCAGGCTGGCTTTCAGCTGATTTAGCAAACCCATACTGCTCACTGTAACCGACCTGAGAGAAGGCAGTTCTTTGAGAGTGATACGCTATTAATGCAAACAGCCTTTGTGCTTCTGTGCCATTTTGTCCTGTGTATTTTACATCAGCGTAAGGCACTGGGGTTAGTGTTTGAGGTTATGGCACTGGTGTTAGTGTTCGAGGTTATGGTACTGGGGTTAGTGTTCAGCGTGAGGCACTTGTGAGAGCGTAATACACTGGGGTTAGTGTGACTGTATCAGTTTCTTGGCCGCACTGTAAAGCCAGCCTTGCTGCCTCTAATCATCTGGATCGAGAGGAGTGGGCCAGTCTGTTTAATATCTCCCCTGATCCCCCTGCTTACTGTATGCCACTGAATCAGGACCAGTACATATCTCTGAAATGGGCTTTATCCGTCTCTACGCAATGAGCCTCTTGGAAATGCAGTGCACATGTGCCTGGAATGATCCAGAGAAATATTTTTATTTTATTTTTTATTGAAAGAAAGAAAGAAGAAAATAAAAAGGGCTTAATCTTTCCGTCATGGCACGTTTATGAGGGCCGTAAATAACCTGCTCACTGCAAGAACCTTTTTAAAAAAAATTTTTTTTAATACATATTCCTTAGGCGCCGGTTTCATGGAAATACTTTTGTTGAGCCAACTTAATTTCACTCATTCTGGTGCTTTTCAGTCCCCTGCTCAGGACGTGTGGCAGTGTAGAGTGTGTGACAGCGCCCTGTTGTAATTCCTGCTGTTGGGCGGGGGACAGTGTCAGTGATCCCTGCTCCAGAGATTGGTCTAGAAGACTAGACTCAGGATGCCAGTCTCTGCTTCGTATCCCGGCGCAGTTCACACAGACGTGAGTGTGGGGAGTGTGCACATGCGCTCATCGCACTGTCCTTCTGGCAGACAGTAGCCCTCCCATCCCTGCGTGAAGCTGGAGCCAAGCGTGGGTCTCCTTGAGGGGCTGCCAGCCGCAGTCAGGACTGGCATTCAGTGCCAGACCATGGGGCCCATCCAAGCTCTAGAGCAGCGCCTCAACAGGATGAGCCAACCAGCAGCCCCAGTTCTTAAAGACAAAGCCCCCATTCATGATAAATCTAGCCATTACAATATCAGTTGATAGAAAAGTTGAGCCATGGAACGACAGTTGTTGCTTAGAGGACAAAATTGCCACTTGAATCCATATATTGTTCCTTATGTTTATTGTGGGAGTATTATTTACCAAATATAACTTGTGTTGCTTTATTACAGTATGAATGAGATATTTTTGTAATTTTGTCATGCTCTGCAAAATGTTTTTCAATTTTGTGTTGTGATAGAATTCCCTTCAAGCATTGCACATGTGATTAGACATCACAGGCGTTGACTTTACAGTGACCTGTGGGAACCATGGAAACGTTTTCAAGACAAAAGCTTAAAGTATTGAAGTCATATCTACGTGCCAAATTGCTGAGTTAACAGACGACAAGTACTTGTACATGTATCGATGATTAATATTTAACTCACAAATGTAATGCCAAGTAGCAAAAAGCATGATTGTTTTTAATATAATACAGTAGTGTTGTTCTTTTATGTGTCATCAGATGTGATCAAAATCTTGGGGAGTCCTGTCCTGTCAAGTAGGGTACTACATGTAGTGTGGTCTGATGTTCTGCAGATAGTAAAAATAAAATTTTTATTGTTTTTTTTGGATGTTTTTATCTATTACTGGCTGAGTTTCCCGGTCATTCACTTCATCATTTATTTTTCCTGGAAAGAGATGATGAAGTGGAAGAGCACAATTTCACAAATCTGGGAAATGTTGATTGCATCGTTTCCCCGGCATCCTCCCCGTTCGGTGTGAGCCGCCCACTGACCCGCGCTCTCTCCCCCCCGCAGGCATTAAGCCCTTCCAGTGTGATCGCTGTGGGAAAAAGTTCACCAGGGCGTACTCCCTAAAGATGCACCGTCTGAAGCACGAAGGTAAACGCTGTTTCCGGTGCCAGATCTGTAGCGCCACTTTCACCTCCTTCGGTGAATATAAGCACCACATGAGGGTGTCCCGCCACATTATCCGCAAGCCGCGGGTGTACGAGTGCAAAACGTGCGGCGCCATGTTCACCAACTCCGGCAATTTAATCGTACACCTGAGGAGTCTGAACCACGAGGCGTCAGAGCTAGCAAACTACTTCCAGAGCAGGTGAGACGTTTGGCAAGCTGCCACGATCCACACGAATAAGCAGCCACCATTCTCACAAACAAATTACCGCCATGCTCACAAACACATTACCACAATCCACACAAACAAATTACCACGATTGTCACAAACAAATTACCACAGTCCACACAAATAAACGACCACAACCCACACAAATGAATTACCACAATGCTCACAAACAAATGACCACAATCCACACAAATCGCCACAATCCACACAAACAAGCTACCACGATCCACACAAATGAACGACCACGATCCACACAAACAAATCATCACAATCCGCACAAACAAGCTACCACGATCCGCACAAATTAATTACCACCATCCTGACAAACAAATCACCACAATCCACACACATGAATGACCACCATCCTGACAAACAAATCACCACAATCCACACACATGAATGACCACCATCCTGACAAACAAATCACCGCAATCCACACACATGAATGACCACCATCCTGACAAACAAATCACCGCAATCCACACACATGAATGACCACCATACTGATAAACAAATCACCACAATCCACAGCACCACTACAACACTGCAGATTCACTGTATTAAGCAGATGGCAGGTCCTGTGTTCCATCCCATTGGTGACAGGACTTTATAATAGTTTACCACTGTTAATGAATATGCATGAATAGGCATCCCTAAGGACAGAACATTCATTGCCACCTGCATCAGGAGTGGCTTGCCCTTTCATGAATATTCATAATATGGATTAAAAAAAAATGTTTTAGCTGCAACCGTAGTGAGACAGAACTTAATGTTGGAATGCAGAGCAAGCCATCTGGTTAGTGTACAGGAAATGACACTGCTCACAGTAATGCCATAGAATATATGTATATGGCATATATATGTATGTGTATATAGCAATAATGGAAACCTGGATAAGAGAAAGTCACAGGACTGTAATTTCACTTAATGGAATCGTGCAATCACTGATTGTCATCCATGCAAATATTCAGCTTTTGCTAAAACTCCCAGCAAACCTTATTGTGTTAGTAATACTTTTCTGTGTTCCTATGTTCCTATGTAAAGAACCAAAATAAACATTATAAGCATTAATAATAAGTTATACATCTAATAACACTGATGCCAAAGTGCCACATTCATACATTTATAACACTTCCACTAATGTTGATTTCTGTGGATGATGACATATTCTTTGACCATCTGTGTCAGTCTGTTTTTATGAATTGAATGTGTACGTACTGCTTGTGAAAGTGTCATATTGTACATAAGTATGTTTCTTCATAGAAAGTGAAAGTGTTGCCTCTGTTTACCCTAGATTTTCCCAACATCAAAGGTCCTCTAAGCACACATGGTATCTTCTCTGAAGCGTTAACATGAGATAGAATGCATTATGCTTTAGGCTAGTATTTCATTAATGCATTACATTTTACATGCGTACATTTGTACTGTTATAATGCTTTAGTGAGGTAATTGCGCCAATTATATTTGTCTTCAAATAGACGGCTGTTTTTCTACAGTTTTGACTGATGTCGTTTTTTAATTGAAGACAGGATTGTTCAGATGTGTAATGCCCGCACACAGAGAATGGTTAAAATCTAGAATATAGTGCAGAAATGTGACTAGAATACAGGTAGAAACTGCACTTCCATGTAGTTTAACCTAACCAAACTCAGCAAGAGTTCTTAAGAAGATGTTGATGTAACTGCTGCTGCATGAGTTTGTTTTAAGTCTGGAATAACAATCATATCTTGTCTGTGACTGGTGCTAAATCAGCCTTTTTAGGGTCTTTTTGCTCTGCTTAGTAGCGGGAGGTATCTTTTCGGGTCTGTCCATTTCAGAAGAACATCACAAACAAATAAAAATTCAGAACATATGTCCCTTCCAGCGCGGGCCCCTACTCAACCCAGTCCAGGAAAACAAGTTTAACAGCCCCGAACCCCCACTTAATGACAATTCGTCGTACGTAAAATTGTAACATGAAGCAAATAGCTGGTGTGCTGGGTGATGCGTTTAATGCCCTCTTTATTTTTTACTGGGTTAATATAGAACAGAACCACCACAGCCCTGTCCCAGAGAGCAGATGTTTTTTCTGACATTCAAAGTGTACATTTATGAGGAAAAAATGATGAATACTAATTTATATAGTGTGGAGGGTAGTATAAGGGGTCAGCACTGTATGCTGGTGCTTTGAGCATATATGCCCCTTCATTTTGGATCCATTGTTGCCATTGCATTGTCTCTGTAGTGTGGCGAGAGTGCCATATTAGCCATATGCTAATCTGCTTTTGGAAGTGAAGCTTCTGTTTTTTTTCGCTTGGCCAGTCTGTATTTTATTTAATGCCAGTAAAGTTCACACAATGCTTAACTGTGAGAATTTTCCAGAAAAATACTCCAGTGTGAGGAAAACAGGAAAATTGATTCCCGATCCCTTAGCAGGCGACGCCTTGATCTTCTGAGGATTAAAAAAAAAAAATAGTTAAGCGGCTGCTCATAAACTGACAAAAAGGCAAAGGCCACATGAAGAAAAAAAGATGTCTGAAGTTGGATGTGTAGGCTATATGTACTTGTGACCTGAATCATGTGTAATCACTCCAAGTTAGTACATTTTTAAAGTGACAGGGCAAATCAGGATCCAAAATGGCGGGCTCTTTGAAAGTCACCTTCTGATGGTGAGCTGTCGGGGCCTGTGCTTATGGTGCAGTCCCAGGGCTGTAGCTGTGGTGTATTATCTCTGGTTATAGCTGCGGTATATTAGCAGGGCCCATTAGCAGGCCTTTCATTTCTGAAGTGAAATTGCGTAATTGAGACGGATCGGGGTAATGAGTACAGACGGAGGCTGTGGTAGAGTACCAGGGCTGCGGCTGTGATGCAGTAGCTGTGGCACGGTGGCTGGCTCCAGCGCGGGGTGTGAACAGGGCTACTGCTGGAGAAGGAGCTGCGCTGCCCTGCCAGCCGTCTGCCCTGCCACTTACACCACGCTCGGGATGGCTGGGAAAACAGTGTCGGGTTTCGGCTGACGTTATTGGGCCATTCTGCCCTAATTAAGGGAAATTGAGTGTTAAGCTTACTTTTCTTCTATTTTAGACTATTCTGCTGGAACGTCAAGTTGAGTTTAGAAGGATTTACGGAATTTGTAATAATTTTGGAAGACTGGGGTTCTATAATTCATTTTTACCAAAGTTTGTTTGAGCTGGAGGGGTAGTAATTGGCATTGTTTTTTTCCCTAACTTTCCACGCTAGTTCTTTTTTTTTTTGTCATCTTGGCTAGTCTTAAGATGTTTTCTCACTGCACTTAATCTAATTCTACATGAAACAGAAATCTGCTTTTATATTCTGGACTTTTCCACTTCTTAATCAACTCAAGGCCGC
Organism: Anguilla anguilla; assembly: GCF_013347855.1. Lineage (NCBI taxonomy): Eukaryota > Metazoa > Chordata > Actinopteri > Anguilliformes > Anguillidae > Anguilla > Anguilla anguilla. Next base: position 15,391,177 of record NC_049212.1, on the reverse strand, counting down.
ACAAGCTGGTGGGAGTGAAACGGGCCGTTAACTTAGGGATTTTTATAAGCATAATGTCTATGCCTGACGCCATTACATGGTATGGAAACTTCTTGGGCAATCTAGGTCTGAAGAAGCTGAACCAGCTGCAGTGTGAAACCTCTCTCTTCATCATTTTAGTCTTTTATTTTGTCATCATGATTTATTCAGGCCGATATTACGCGACGGGCGATTCCAGAATTTTCTTGTGTGGGATTGAAAAAGCAGAGAGGCAGGTGTTCAGCTTTTTGCCCAGCCTGATCAGATTCAGCTCTGTTTGAAAGCACTCCCAGCCTCTGCAGAGACGGCCATGCTGGACGTTGGCTAAAGTGTCGCAGCGCGGTGGAGAAAGTGGTTTCACCCCCGTGCTCTCTCTCTCTCTCTCTCTCCCTCCCTCCCTCCCTCCCTCCACCCCCCGCCCCCTCAGCGATTTCCTCCTGCCCGACTACCTGAGCCAGGTGCAGGAGGAGGCTCTGGGGCAGTACGAGCTGGCGGATCAGAGCTTCGACAGTGGCTCCTCCATCCACATGCCCGTCATCTCCCAGGTCTCCTCCACCCAGAACTGCGAGAGCACCTTCCTGCTGGGCCCCCTGACCGACCGCGAGGAGGAGGAGGACGAGGAGGAAGAGGAGGCGGGGGCGGGCGGAGCGGGGGGGTTGGTGCCGGACGAGCACAAGGCCTTTGGCGGGTCCCCGGACGCTTTGGAGGAGGATAATTCCCCGAACAAGGAACTGTCTTCCATTATAATCGAGTAGACTCCCGCCCTCCGCCCCTGCACCCCGCCTGCCCCCCCCCTTACTGGAAAGTGCCTGAATTCCCTTCCGTGATTTTCACAAGCATCAAGACCACGAGACGTCAAAACCTGACGGCTTTCCAGTTCAAAAGCTAACGGACTCTGAGCAACAAAACCTTTCTTTTTCTTTGTGCTGAACTTAACTACATTTGTATTTTATATGACTAACAAAAACGTGCTTATATTTTATTTTAAAGTGCTGTGGTTTTTTAAACAGTTCATGTTACTTTTACTAGAAAACGATCTCGTTGTGACAGCTTGTAGTCTGGGCTTATTCGAGTACGCGCTTGGATGTTCCGATGTTCGATGTGAGTTTTTTGTGTGCGTGAGTATGTGTGTCTACGCTCGCGCGTGTGTTTTTCCCTGTAAATCTGAATCACACTGCTTGAAGTATATATCGATATAAAACATTTATTTGTAATGTTACACTTAAAACGGCCTTGTCTTTATACGGTAGGGAAACACAAACGTATTGATTGCATTAGAGCCTGGGCAGTGCTTGGTCTGATTGAGGTTTTGCTGGAGTTTGGCCTGTGCCCTGTGCTGTCGGTGGATGGTGGTCAGCGGTGTGCTGTAGCGTGTGGATGTTGGCGAGCGGTGAGCAGTTGGGGAGAATTGTGCCCTGTACTGAAATGTCTTTTATTGCCTGTGCGAATAATGAAACTCTCCAGTGTATTACACGGTGTGACTATCATGTGTTTGGCACCTTTTGAGGGGAGGGTTTGCCTGTCGCTCTCAGCCAATAGCACTCAGACAGGGTATTTGAATCAGCCTGCAGTCAAAATAGCAATAGTGGCGTATATAGTTTTGATATGTGGCACAGAAATGGACCAAAAAGTGTGAAATGGGCAAGCAGATATGCATAACCCCGCCCCGTGTATCTTAGGCTCACCTTCTGCGGTTTGCAGCGCAGTGGTGTTGGTGATGTGCAGTGATTCCAGTGATGTCAATTAACTGCAGCCCACGACATGGGTGCTGCTTCACCACCACACATGAAATTCTGGTGGGTATTTTAGCTTTGGTGTTATAGCTCAGACATGCCCTGTTTAACAGGAAGTAGTTTATATGAACTCTGGGAGGATGAGTCCCGTACCTCGGTGTATATGATGGGTTGTACCATAGTAGCAGGACTCTGGCAGGACCTCACATGGTGTGTGAAAGCGGTGCATTTGCTTTTCTGCCTCAAGGTAACCTACACAGTTCACCATTGATGAGTGCACTGCATCTACTGGATATTGCTCTTCAGACCGACGTTGAAAATAACGCTTAAAAAAAGAAAGAAAAAAATTCTGTTGAGGAGAAATTTCCCGCTCAAGGCCATGATTTGTATCATTTGGATAAGCCAAAGAAATTAATTTTGGGCAGAAAAAAATGTTTCCTTAAGACACCCTGGATCCATCCACCGCCTGGAACGTATAATTCTGTTTACAGAGAGGAAAATACAATCATGGCTAATGGTCCCTGTGGCCTGAGGGAAAAAGATCATTTTATCTGTATTGAGGATTGATTTGGAAGATGTGAACCAGAGGCCTTAAGCACAAGTCCTTCAGGCAGTTTTCACAGAAGGAAATTTCTAGGAACATTACAGTATGATTACGTTTCTCATTTTGGTTAAAGATTTATGAACAATCCTTCCCAGTATATATATTAAACATATCAGCCAGGTCCACATACAGCACTCTTTACATCATATGTATAGAGCTGTGTTTTTAAAAACATTCTAAAATGAGCAGAGTTTAGCCTAATTATATTTGTTGACTTAATAGAATGTGAATAAACTTGAAGTGCTGTCCTGGCCATAACTTTCTGATACCTGCAGGCGTTTAGATGATACTGGGATAATTCAGAGTGGATTCATACTATCTTGGTTTAAAAGGATGTTAAAGCCGACAGAAATATCAGTATATATTGAAATGGGTCAGAAATTACCTGCTGGAGACTACATGGGCACAGAGACCTCCATGTCCTGTGACTCAGACCCCATCCCAGTCCGCATCCATCTCATAATGCAGAACTAATGCATAATCAATGAATTACAAGTGCGATGTGTTTCTTGTAGTGGTATGGGACTGCACATAAAGTATAAGTGAAACAATCTATCAATATAACTGTACACAGATATATGCATGTTTGTATATGTGATGCATACATATATGAATTATTATATAAGTATGTGTTTACTGGTGTGGCGTGGTATTATAATTATTATTTTATATAACATATAAATGCTGCTGTGTGGTAATACTTAAGAGAACAGTGTCAAAGTGCCCAGAACATTTCAGTGGACTTTCTGTGTGCAATAAATAAAGTTAGGGGGTCCCTTACCGACTGTTCCTGAATTGTGATAAAGAATGTACTGTGAAATACTATAATATATATGACTGAAAGTGAGAATAGGAAAATTGCTGCAAATTCACTCATCCTGTGAAATTTATCACTTCCTGTACAAAAAACAAAAAACAAAACAAAATCTTTGTTTACTGTCAAGTTTTCTTGAGTGGTGAATCGCGCTTTGGGTTCGTGTTTCCGTGCTTCCGAGCGCATGTGCTTTCCTTGTAAGTAACAGGCGTTCTTGGATGAGACTAGACAATGTCCTTGAGCCTGCAAACACATGCCTGTTTACCCAATGTGTCTGACTTTTTCCACAGTGAATTAGCCTGAGGGCTTTGGTATTTCCATGGGTTTTGTAAGATGTTTGCTTCTGGTGTGTGCAATGGTTTTACATATTTGTTCTGAAGATGGTACATTATCAGGTTTTTATATCTATGATGCATATTTTTTCTGGTCTGTAGTGTTTATGAATAAGGAAAAGAAGAAAAAACCCAACTATCATCATATATTTTTTTGATCTTTTGTATTTCAATTTGTTGTTTGAATATGTATTTTATGGACATTCTTGTTCTCAATGTGAATGGCAGAGAAATAGTCAAATGTCTGAGCCTTATTCAGTGATAACTTTTCTGTCTGTAGTATATATATATATATATATGGTATTGTGTAGAGTTTCTTGAAGTTATAACCTAGTTTGCATTGTGTTGCTTTTGATATTTAAATCAGTAGTTTACTCATAGATTTTTATATTAAAAATATATATAAAGTATTGCAGTTCACACATTATTCGTGAATGAAAGCTTGTGAGCAAATATTCATTCTGGACAAGTGTGCTGAACTAGATTTGTTTTAGAGCATTTTTTAACTGATCATTCAGAAAATAAGTATATTTTTGGTTTTCTCTGTTGGATGCTTTTAAAGCTTGGCCAGCCATTGTGTTTTGGAAATTGCAAGTTAAAAAGGGGGCATTTCGTACAAAGAAAAAATGTAAATAAAATGATACATTGAATCCTGTGATGTAGTTCTTTAACTGTGAAATTACAACAGTGTGTAAAAAGGTTTAAAGAGAATAACAAATTGCAAACAATAGGTATTAGATGATGACTTAAATCTGCTGCCTAGTACCTAGTGTCGTTAGCTTTGTATGACTTTTTCAACAAGTTTGAGAATAAAGATATTGTGGGTGCTATAAAGATATTGCAGTGCATCGGTGATGAACTGTCAGCCTAAAACTGAAGCCTGTACAGCAGGGATGCTTTCTGGGCTGATATCAGTCACCAATATTTGTCTGGCCATATTGGCTGATACTAGTGCCAATAACAACCTGTTTTACATTATAGCGCAGTGTCTACAATGTCTATAATATGTCACTGCATAGCTTTGCTTTAGAGTACAATAATAACAAAATAAATAAGTCGATAAATGTAAAATAGAAATGGAAAGCTATCTCTTTTTAATGAGCTTGGTCAGATGATAACCCTGATTAGTAAACTACATCTGACTGGGTAAGGGCTGTTGAGGTGGGGGGTGAGCCCCCACAAGCCTCTCTCTGGAAGCCATGTGGTCTAAACAGGTGCATTTTGATCTGCTAGAAGAAATGAAGATATGTCTTGAAAAAGTCATAGTAGCTTTGCTAATAATGTGCTTAATGTGGCAATAAACTCACTTGAACGTCATAGGAAACGTCCATAAAAGAAAATTTTAACTACTATTCATAAATGTTACACACTTATCCCAGGAATGTGTAACTGTTCAAGAATGTTTTAATGGTTCTCTGTATCAAACGGCATTCATTAAATAAATGCCAAATATTTCGCAATTTTCTTAACAAAATATGTGCAATCTGCTACTTCACTCAGACATTCCATCCCTGTTCAGCCCAGAGGCTGTAACCTGTCCATATAAAACATGTAGGCTATATCTAACATGCACCCTCGTGTGACCTCGCCCTCTCTCCGCTCGGAAAATTCCATTCATGTTCCCCTGTTGGTTGAACGGTTTTCCGCAGCGCTGGAGAAGGCGCTCTGAAGGACGTTGATCACATTTCCGCCGGTTTGTCCCTGAGCCGCGCTGTCAGGTTTAATAAAGCGCTTGCAGCAGGGGTCTGCGAAAAACGCCTGCCCCCACCAGCGCCGGCCACACACGCAGCCTTAGGTGAAGGCCCGACTGAGCGGGAAACGCTCGTAAAACCTCTCTCCCTTCGCCAGAGTGTGCTGCCTGTTCTTTTGAAGGCTGCAGCCACCGAGACATCGTGACATTTACAAGCCTTATTAGAAATTCATTAGCTGTGCCCTCTGTGTCCAACAGGATTTTAAATTATTTCTTCATCACTTGTAACCAAACGAAGGATGATAGCAAGAATAGGGCATTCGATCTGTCGTGGCCTCTCTTGCGTAGATAATGGCTACCTTACATAGTGATCCCATGTCATCAAGACCAGAAACCTTCCTCAATCTGCAGCCCCAACTAAAATAATAAAATGTAGTTCTTTTATATACTTATAATATCCAATATGCCATGAAAGTGTAGTCATCAGCATAGTGCCACAACAATGGCCTGGAGGCATGTAAGTTTTCATTTAAGTTAAAAGGTATACTATGTAGAATTTTGCGGCCCTTGTAGACTCTGTTTGTAAACCCCATTCTGACCTTGTTTGTCCTCAACCCCACCCACATCTCCGTTGAGGACACACCCTTGAGCACTACAAGCGATGAGGTGAGGTGGTCAGAGATACTGAAAATAGCATTTTAGCAACATGAATGATTCCATATAGAAACAGTAAGTTCTCTGAGCAGTTATCCAGCTAACTCAAAAATCCTGCTTCCTGAAATACCCCACTGAACATTTAGTTAGAATTTGGATGTAAACATGGAATTATGTGGAATAAGTAACATTAGCAGGCCAGGTCTATCATAGCTAGCGAATATACTTGTTTATATTTGCTTTGAATGACTATTTCATGAAGTTATCCATAGCCTTTTCAAAGTTGTTAGCAACTTTGTTAGCTTTGTTAGTGATGTTGGTTACACGTAACATTAGCTAGATGGCATGCATGCTGTGTCATTCCTGATTCAAATAAATGCAGGTGAATTACCGAGCTAGCCAAGTTGCAGCTATAAACAGTAACAGCAGTTCCCATAGGGGAGAGACATCTTGATAGAAGAACAGCATTTGATGCGAAAGATACCCAACCTTGGGCATCTAGCTGCGTAAGGTAACTAGCTAAAAGTAACCTTACTTACATGTCCAACAGAAAACAGGCCTACTCCACGTCGCTTTTCATCCCCTTGATGAACTTCAGCTGATGCCACCTTAAAAAAGTAATTCCGGGGTTTACTAGTTTTTGAACGAGCCCTGTCGGCTTGTCTTTTTGCTTCTCTCTGTATCTAGGCTTCTTAGCAACTGCCATTGCAGAAAACTAGCACACTGTTGGAAACTGATCCCAAGCCACATCCTCTATAGCCACGCCCACCCCTCCCCACACAGAAAAGTACGCCATGCCCAGAAACTTCCCAAACACATTTTAGAATAACAAATACTAGTAAAAGGTGCAGGAATTTGGCTAAAGTGTGTAAACACAGAGATTTCCAGAGCATCATAGATATGCCTTAGCATGGTTATTTTATAATATTTTCACATTTAAAAATCCTGCATAGTATGCCTTTAACATTTAACTTAAATGAAAACATACTTTTTCAAAGTTAATTAACATTTGGCACCATCTATATTGACTTGCTCCATTAACTGAGCTAATGTTAGTATAACTAGATAAACAATATATATATATATATATATTGTTTATCTAGTTTCCTAGCTAGTTGGTGCACTACAAAATTAAGTACTCATTATTGAACACAAACTAACATGAATAGAAATGCAGCTTTCAAGATCATTATAACATGTGTAGTATAAGTGAAGCAAGCTAACCATGTTGGCAGTTGCGATTTATGTGTCTTCAGTGATCAGAGCGTCATTGGCATTTTCATGGTGTACACAGAATATTTTCATTTACGGACCACTAATTTAAAACACTTGGTGTTTCAGGGGAAACTCACCCAGACGCAAAGTGTAAAACACGCCAGTAACAGAACACACACGCTGTTAATCTCACACAGTGGAGGCACTACCTGTCCACAGATTAAACCACTACCCAGTAGTCTGGCAGGCATATTTGCACGGTCTAAATCATGACTGAACATATTGACGTAGTATGTCCATGGGATAGATGTGTATTGCGATACTGAACAAATTGGCTGGAATATTTGCATGGTGTAGATGTGTAGTCACAGTAGCCCACTTCGTCAGACAGTGTGATATGGAGCCAGTGCTGTGGGCCGAGGTATGGAATACTGAAGAAGATTTATTAGGCATTTGAACAGACTCAATGCACCTGCTTATGATTCAGTGTTCTTTGGCCCCAGACTCGGTATTAGTCTTATTTTAGATGGAAATTAGGTCACCACTGGTGTAGCTTAACTTTTCAAAGCCATTATTTTACAGATGGATTATTTTTTAAGATCAGCTATAAATATTAACCCTCCCCTCATTTTTCTCTCTAATTTGTAATATAAACAGACACAATGAGGGATTGAGGAGAAACATCAGTTTCCTTACCAATATGCTTACTCAGTCTCAAATGGATAAATTAGGGACTGAAGAGTACATCGCACAATTTCTGGTCTTGTCTTTTAACCTGCAATGAAGGCAGCCTGAATTGCTGACCTGTGTGAGGAGCTGCAGCTGAAGATACAGGAACAGCTGTCTCTCTCACATCGCCAGCATCTGCCTCTGGGCTAGAAAACGGCCAGCATCCACCTTTGAGTGGAAAATTACTAAAAAACAAAAAAGGCCTGCATGGCTGCTCCCTCTCTGGCTTTTAAAGTTTAAAACATGGCAGGTTCCCACAACACACTATTACTCACTTAGATCCCCATATGAACCATATCATCAGAATTATAAATTGACCGGTGCAGTCCAACCTTCCCTTTGCTCTCACGCCAGACCTTGGCCTTGTTACGAAAAACCCCCTGGAATACAAAAAATAAATATATTATTGCCAAATTCTGGTGGGAAATGCTGTAGAGAAAATGTGAAATAAAAAAAGGAAAAGGGGGAATGGACAATATGTATCCGTCCATCCATTATCTATACCCACTTAATCTTGGTCATGGCCGTGGGGGTGCTGGAGCCTATCCCAGTGTGCATTGGGCGCGAGAGGCAGGAAAACACCCTGAACAGGCCGCCAATCTATCGTAGGGCACACACACCATTCACTCACACACTCATACCTATGAGCAATTTAGAGTCTCCAATTAGCCTGCCTACATGTCTTTGGGCTGTCGGAGGAAACCGGAGTACCTGGAGGAAACATACGCAGTCACGGGGAGAACATGCTTTGAAGGAAGCAAGGTTCAAATCCAGGACCTTCTTGCTGTGAGGTGACAGTGCTACCCATGGTACCATGGACAATATATACAGTAATGTGCAAAAGTCAGAGACCACCCTTTCTTTTATTTATTTTACAGTTAAAGCAGCCATTGCAAGTGCAGAAAGTTCAGTGTCAGAAAATAAAAAGTTCAGTCTTACAAGTTGCATTTTCTGCTTTTCTGATCCAAGTACTCCCACACACATCTAATGAGGATGAGGTCTGGACTCTGGGGTGGCCCATCCATTGTTCTGAGAACACCCAAGCTTGATCTACTTAGCAGTGTTATTGAGGTCATTATCTTACTGTAGAATTAATTTTCTCCCAATCAGACGTCCATCGGGTACTACATGATATGTTAGGATTTGGTGGTATTTATCATTCATGATGGCTTCAGTCGACACCAAATCACCAGCTCGTTATGTTATACAACCCCAAACTTGCACTGATCCTCCACCATGTTTTAGTGATGATTGTAGACAGGGTTTTGGAAACTCTGGTTTTTTCAAAAATTTTCCTTTGAATTTTAGCTTCCTCATGCAGTTGAATTATCTTATATCTAATTTCCTCAGAAACACCCCCAACCAGCCATTTTAAATACACATGACAAAGAAAACTTCTAGGCAGCTAAGGAGTATTTGAGTATTCGTTTGTTTGAATGTTAGTCACTTTTGAAGGCAAGCTGTTCTTGCATAACTTCACTGATGCTTTTGGTAACCAACTTTGTTGGGAGAACACAGCTGTTGGGATAAACACATTTTACATTGTGTTCTCATAGGTAATATTAGGCATATTTGGGAGTATTGGCAAATAGGAGTTTTGGAGTAAGATACGAAGCAGGTTAACACTTGTAATGGACTCTCTTGAGGTCGATGACATAACACTAACCGGAACAGCTATACACAGAACTGCTGTATTTTTTCTCTTTGCTCTGCCTCTGTATGTTTGGCTCATGGTCACTCTACTCTCAATGTCAGTTACATCGACAATTCAGTTCCTCCCCGGCATCTGATTCAGCCTCTTATAACACTTGTGGTCAATTTTAATTTTCTCATTTAAAATCTTTGTATGACTTGGTACAACTTAATATGACTGGGTTGTAGCTAACATTACCTAACTGAATATACTGTATAGCTAGTATAAGCTAGCGTAAGTCATATATATATATATATATTCTGATTGGCTGGGAGGTGTGCGTTATTTTTCCATCTAGGCCTGGCTATGAAGTAACACCAACAAAAGCTAGATCTGAATTAATGTGCATTAAAGGTCTGACTTGATAAAATAAATGTGGACAATGATCATTTTTGTTGTAAATTACTAGCAAGCAAACTGTTCTTATCATATTTACAACAGTGTTAAGGGATGTATGAAGACACTGCCAATTCAGGCATATACAGCTTGTTGTCCATGAATGACTGTACAAGTAAAAGAGACATTCTGTACTGAACTCATATGGGACTCATATTGCTCCATATCTTTGAGAAAGATGAGGCTACATTTATAGTTTTGCCTCTGTTTTGAATATAATTCAACAGTTGGCTGGCTAGCTATCCATGATAACAGACATGCTTTGGAACCATTCTGACCTCAAACCAAACTGAATTTTAATATTAGTTTGGTAACGTGAGTGACAGTCCTCCATAATGCATTCTTAATACATTCATAAGCACAAAAGAATGATGTGGAATTCCTCATTCCATACTCAGACACACAAAAAAGGAGTATTTTTTCATGAGTATTCTTGAGGTATTTAGAGATTATTTACTTCATACCTACTACTGTCTGCTCAATACAGACTCTGCAGCTGTTATAGCTGGTGCATGAGAGAACTAATTGTGGGCAAATTATGTTTTTTTGTCTTTGTCCTTTTCTGTTTACATATATTGCATGCATTGTATTGTTTTCCTCATACATTTCCATTTAATAATATTCTGTAATTGCAGGGCCTACTGAAATATTGCCAGGTTGAAATGCCTGTATTACAGTTCCCTGCATTTTGTTTAAAGCCAATTGGCCCTGCTGGTTGCCATGTAGTTCCCCTGGTATAAAGTGAATATACGTACTTAAGTTTGTTTCCACCAATTTTTGTTGGGCTCAATAACTCAATTGTGTACTTAATTCTTTCCACTACGGTTCAGACTTCAGTAGTGGAAACCTCTCCCTGGAAAACCTTCCATTCTGCCAAAAAATGAAAAGGGGATGGCACGTTTCCAGGCAACAGTATGCATTCCACTCAGCCTGCATGTGACTCCAGGAGGGGCGGGAACAGGAAGCAAAGATAACCATGGAGCATAAAGCAAACGTGAATGTTACATAATTGGCTGGTGGCTTCACGCAGGACACAGGACACTTGAATATTTAAAAAAAAAAAAACTCTTTTGTGAATCACTCAGTAAACTTAAAATAAATATATTTTGAGAAAGAATTATTTAATTGTTAGCTCTATGACTATACTGAGATTAGTAGTATGTGTGAGTGCAGTTGTTCTTGTCATTGTCTCACAGCTAAAAGACCCTGCTGTTACACTGGAAATGCAAACAGCTGTGTTTTGTCTGCTGTCCAGGAATAGCAGGGCAGAGGGAGACACTGACGGTAAGGAGGCGGGCTCTTAGCAGGAAGTGCTGCTGAGCAATGACTCATCCTTCAGCATGCACCACACCTGCTCTCTCTCTCTCTCTATCTATCTATCTATCTCTCTCCCTTTCTCCCTTTCTAATATCTCTCTCTCTCTCTCTCTCTCTCTCGCCGCATTTTTCATGGAAAAACCCTAGCTATCTACTGTACTCCATTAAGGATAGAAAATGAAACATTTTTAAGTACTAATTGTCATCAGCTTCACTCAATACCATCCAGTTTTCTCTGGATGGTATAATATAGATATCCAGTTTTTTTTAAATTCCTCTAAAGTTTTTCTTTAAAGAACTTACACCCGACTAAGTTTTAACTTGGTATGAAAAGTTATTTCTGACTCCTCCCTAGTTCTACAGCAAAAGGAACAGAGATGTTAGTCTTATATTAATAGATATAATAACTGTTTAAATAAAATCTCATAATCATCCAGTGAATAGGTAACAACTTGAAATTCTTTCTGCAACAAACAAAAAGTGTTACAACAATTCTAAAGGCTGGCATTTTAACTGCTCAGATTGGTGACCCCTATAGTGCCACACACTGGCCATGGCATAGTTGGTAGCATAGTGGTTCCACCTTCTGGCTCAGATTTATTGTTGTCAAAAGTGAAGTGTAAACTGTTATGTTTTTGCTGTCAGGTGCTTCCATCATCCGAGCAGCTGAAGAAATGTAGACTGCTCTCCTGAGGGGGATGGGGCGGGGGGGGGGGGGGCGGTTGGGGGGGTAGCGACTGACATGCCTTGACACTGCTCGCTGTAACTCAGCTCCCAGCACTCTCCGTACCGTACGTCAGCAGAAGATCATCATCTGGCAGAGCATATGCCCCTCAATTATGTAAAGAATCATCCACATCAAAACCAGGCTTTAGAGACCGGTTGAAGATGCTTCATAAACAAACGCTTGGCACAGCGTTTGTAACAGCAATGCATATGGATTATTAGAAGTAATATGTAATGCTTTTAGTGCATTTAATTTAATGCATTTATTTATACTTCGGTTTATTGGCTGGTTAGTACGTTTGTGTTGTTAATATAGGTGTGGGACAATCTTGCCAAAGATTGCAGGAGGTAATGGTTTATTACATTTGTGGGCAGTTATTATTTTTTAGGGCAGAACAGACCTACAAAAATACTTCCAATCCAGAGGGTCTGGTCGCTCCTAATAAAGATTTTTTTTGGCGAGGCAATGCTGATCTGTTTTTTTTTTTTTTACCTTGAATTGCTTTGAGCCACGGTACAACTGCTTTTGCAAAACCACGGTGCTTTGTGTTCTATCATCCCCCAGCTGCTAGCCCATATGTTAGGGTCAAAGTGTGCTCGTATTTTCACTTTCAGGCATCTAGCGAACACTGAGATGTTCAACTGAAATGCGTTATATTGGGCCTCGTTGTGGGCCTCTGTCAGTCAGGGCCCTTGGAATTGTCCTAACCCCGCCACCCCCTCCATGCACCGTCTTGGCCCTGAGCTTGTGGTGTATCATATAGATGTGTGGGTTGCTTAAGTCTTGTATTTTGGTTCCTTCTAGTCCTCTCAGTTATAATTCTGAGGTGTAAGCAGTGAACTGTGTTTGTGGGGAAAAAAGTCGGGGTTTATCCTAATTTCATGCGAGAATGTCTGGTGAGGGCTTTTGTGCTAGTGCAGTTCTAACAAACCTGACTCAGCTCAACAAGGTCTAGATTGACAGTCATGACTGATTTATTATGTTTATGTTGTAGTGTTGGAAAAAGCAAAACTCAAGAATGTGTCCACTAGCTGGTGCTTTTTTGAGTGGTAGTATGTGTTTTAGGGCTGTCAAAAAATATTCGAAGTTTGAAAACTATTCGAAAGTCTTTTTTTTTTTTTTTTTAAAGTTCGAACCTAAATTTGAGCATTCGAATATTAGTTTTGGATCCCGCGTTTTGTAATTAACATGAATATACAGGCTTTTTTGTAATTAAAATGAATATACAGGCAATTTCATGCGGCGAATCATGTTCATGCACGCAAAGTTCATTTCCTGTGCTAACGTTACTTCCTCTGTCAACAAAAAACGTTGTCAGCTAGCCTCGTGAGCCAGTCTCTTTTTTCACTTCGTTCAACAGATCTGGTCAGCTAATAATTTAGGCTAAATAATGTTCCCATGGCAGGCTATGTTTCCTTTCTGTTCAGAAGATTCTGATAAAATTGGATAATGAAAGAAGTTAAAGAAACTGAACAGAGTAAGTAGGCTAATTTATGTTGTTTTAGGCTACAGGTATTAGCCGTTTTAATAGTTTTTGTGTTAAGAAATAAACAGGGATTTCCTATAAACAATAATTTCCATATTATTGTGATGCCGAGTTGTGGCAAATTACATCCACTAGAAAGTGCTTTATTAATTTGCGCATTAGCTATAGAAACTGCAGGGGGCTCATTTATAAAATGAACTTGCGTGCATACGCGAAGTGAAGACCTGACGTAGAGCCACAACCGTTTCCACGGTCAAATCGAGTCATGTTGAAATTTTATAAATCACTACTTTGACGTGATTTTCTACGTACGCGTCACAAAGTTGATATAAAATACGTTTTTAAATGAGGCCCCAGATGTAGTAACCTAGTATGAAAGTTCACCGATGTCCTCTATTCTACTGCCCGCTTCTGGAAAATAACGGGCAGGCCAGTTTAGAGGGAGCGTCACATGCATATTGCGCCCGACAATAAGCAGCTTATTTTTGTGATTTATAGGCAAATTATATTAGAACTCTAACTAATTACAAAAGCTAATATTCGAACTCAATTTCATGGCACTTTTGACAGCCTTAATGTTTCTCTTGCAGTGTGGCGTCCAGAACTGGATATGATACTGTTAACATATGACTAGACAAATAACCTTCTTTGATATACGCCAGCATCCCCATTTGGCTTTTTTAATGCTTCGATCCCGGTGTCTATCCTGGGATTGCCTCTGGACCTTGCATTGCAGCCTGCAGCTCTGGCCTGGCTGTAAGAATGCATCCGAAGCATTCTAAAAAAAGGAAGCCACTCCCCTGAATTTGAAATGCCTTTCACTTTATTACAACTACTGATGATGTATAATTCATTATTGGAAATCATGTATAAAAATCAGTTGAATAATTCTATAATGCCACATACAAATATTCAAAACAAAACAATATCAGTATGACAGTTGCAGAAAGCCACATGTACTGTTATTACATAAATAGTTAATTAGTATTCACAATTATGATGGACAGATCGACAAGTTGCATATAAAACCATAAATTAGGCAGAAGTATGGCCCTGACCTGATGTGTATCTGTAACCGTGAATGTACCAAGTCCTTCCGAGGGGCCTCTCTCTGTACCTGCCAGGGGCCTGGCTTTGCGCTTCTCCACATTATTGCCTTATAAGGCTCCCAATCCCTCCAGTCCCGAGTTTTATAGGCACACTGTCTGATGAACTGTTCATTTTCAACTGTGCCTCTTCTTCTGGGATTCACAAGGCTGAGACCTCTGCTGTTGAGCAATAACTGAGGCTGTATTTTTCGGTGTGGAATTTAATAGCAGGAGAGACTTTTTCTTTTATTAAAAACGTTTAAAAAAAAAAAAAAAGCATGACACAGTTCCACTGCATCTGGGGTGTTTCTGTTGTTTTGATTGCACAACTATGACTGCACTTCATGAGTCACGTTTCTGTACGGACATGCTGGAGAGCGTGTGTCAGAAATCTTGATAACTGTAGGAAACTCCGTCCTGATTCTTTGAGAGGAGGAGGGGGCGTCAGTAAAAGATAATAAAGGAATATAGGAGGAATCCAAACGCTCAGCTCAGTTGACGCTGCATGGAAGATAATCCAGCTGGAGAACACTGGTTTAAGGAGGTTAGGTTTAAGCCACTAAGGGTACGATACTCTTGTATATTGTTTCTCGGCCCTGAGGCTAGGCAATGTGTTTAGGACTTTGTTTGAGCTGTTGCTGTAATTGAAATCTGCTCTGAATTTGACATCACTTGGCAAATATTTGCTGTTCGGATAAATGTGTTGCCGGCAGCATGTTTACTCTAAGAGTGATTGTTTCTGCAAGTTATTCATTTTTCGCTGAGCCCTCAAACAAACCAGTAATACAGTCAGGTATTTTGCTTTATTAAGTATGAAACAACATAAACAGCGACACATCATTGAATAGAATATATGGTAACACGTCACATGACTATGCAGCAACACCCATCTCACTGTATAGAATATATGGTAACACGTCACACTGAAAACTATTCGGTAAGGCCCATCTCACTGTATAGAATGTATGGTAACACATCTCACTGAAAACTATACAGAGACACTCATCTCGCTGTGTAACAGACAGTTACACGGCACATGGTTTTGATCAACACTACAGCTGAAAAATGCTTGTGGTATGACAGATACAGTTTCACAAATCTCTGTGGGAAGTGGGTCTGAAATTTAATTAAGTGACTTAAATGCAGTGATTCTCTTTTCCCACTAGAAATCGGCCCAAGAGACTCAAATGAATTAAAAACACGATTGTTCATTCATGAATCTACACATTGTTTTGTCTATCTGTTAGAAATGTCTCATTTATGGCATACTGATATAATTATAGCAACATTTCTCAATCTTATTCTAGACGCCAATGGGTCACAGCACCATATTTAAAAGATGAAGTCAAATACTTTGTCAAATGTTTCTCATTAAGTAAAATAAATAAACACATGCAAAATTACAAACCTTATGCAACCACTGGATATCAGTTTTCTAATGGGATTACATCATTTCAATTGAATCAAACAGCTGGACACTTTAATGAACATAGTTATCATAGAAATATCAAATTAGCTTTGAAGTGATCAAAGCCCTTACGAGTAAAGTTATTGGGTTATGCCTACCACTCCAGAATGAACAACTGACAGAGACGAGCCATGTTCTTATGCCTCAAAGAACTCCTAGAAAATTGTGTATTATTCAACAGGTGCTTTGTGTGCCCTCCCTAGTTGATCAAACCACAAGAATGCTTGTCTAACTAAAATAAAGCATGTCACAAATTTTGTCCTTGCACTGAAAACTGCAAGCATTGCTTTTGAAACTGCAAGCGTGTTGCCTTGCGAACTGGAAGAGTGCTCATCACTTTTTAAACTGTGAGAGAAACCAGTAGAAAGTTGCAAGGGAATTTTAATGATGTGGCAGGATCATCAAAGTCATCTCTGCTCTACCATGACATGGCACAGGGAGGGACTCAAAGGAAGCAGGGCCAGACTGATCACATCTTGGTTTGTGATTGTTTTCTCACTTGCAAACTAGGCAAATCCATGGTGTTGATGACAGAATATGATGATTTTTGTGGAGTAGCATTTTATTCTGCCAATGCGCATTGGGCTCATTATGGCTGGAGGTTTCATATTCCGTAGATCCCAGTCAACACTGGCTTGATACAACGAACTCATTATGTTCTCAAGTACATTTTCACATTCTTATTTACTTAGTGACAGAAACTGTAGGTAGCTCTTGAATCTTGATTTCCTTGGTTCTAGTTGTACAATTAAAAAAACCAGCGAAAAGATGTGCATTGCTCAGAGCCAATACACAGTCAGTGGTAAGAAGACCAAGCTAGATGTGAATGACAGGGACTACAGTGCAACTGCACTGTAGATTAGACTTCAGCAGCAAGTGAAATCAGAGAGAGGTCACAGCAAGTATCATCTGTAGAGCAGGGAGGTGAGTTGAACTTTGACTGTGCTTCAGTTGCATAACTTGTTCATCAGAGCTTTAATATCAGGTGCTTATAATCAGGTACAGTTGTACTTTATATATTCAGCAGATGGACCTGGAGACGTACATCAGCTCAGTTAAGTGTAAAACCAAATTCTCCTATTGGCTGCCAGGGGATGAGCATTTGATACTTCACTCTTCATCTGTGCCGAGGAAAGCATCTGGTGCGGCACATCTTAAACTGCAAAGCAGCAGATCTTCTGTTAAATGGCTTATTGTTTTGAAACCAGTTATCATCAGCTTGCTCACCCTTGCCTGGAGCAATTGGCATGACATCATTCGTATATTTTTACTTTGGTTGAATCCATACAGGGTAAATTCCATATGGAACATTTATACTGTTTTTTTGTAGCCACTGGCTATTTTTTTCCTCTTTTTTACTGTTCTGTGTTGATACGCTGTCTTACTCACATGACAATCATTTTAATGACTCACTCTTTTCAGCCAGTCTAATTCTGACTCTTCAGCGCACAGAATAGGAATTCTCAAAGGCTTTATTCTCCATGGATGTAATTTATGGCTCTTTTCTGCAAATGTTTCTGGCAAAAGATAAGACAGAGATAAGTAAAAGTCCACAGCCTTTCCATTCACTGACTGTGCTACATGTTGGTGTATTTGAGTGCGCATTTTTTGTGTGTAAAAGCATGTTTGAGTACATGTGCATCTGTGCATATGTGAGTTCATGTATCAGGTAGACATGACTATCAGTTGCTGTGATGTTAAACTTGCACTGCTCAACCTCTTCCCCCCCCCCCCCCCCCCCCCCCGCCCACCTCCACAAGCATACACAGCAGAAGCCTCCATTATTAATAAGGGCATGACCTCGAGGCAGGGAGGAGAGAGGTTATATCATCACCTCTCTCCGTTTCAGTATGCTCTATTTACGTCAGCAGAAAGATGGTGTATTCTCGCTGCCATGTGAACGGTGCTTTTAAACAGTGGGATAATGAAAGGCAAGCCCCATTAAAACAGCGGGATGCCTGTTATTTAGCACCGGTAATGGGAGTCCCTGAATTATACTATGTGCTTAAACACAGGCCTGGCTTTTATAAAGACCTGTTTTACAGCTCCAGGGTCCACCACTCTCTGTCACTGTGTCATTCCATTTAGGCTGAAGCCTCCAATCAGACGCGCGCGTGATGGTGAGGCTCGGGCGGGAGGCGTGCCCACTCGTCCGACGTCAGAGCGCATGCCGATGTCGTGGTTAATGTCTCCCAACACGGCCTGATTGCCTAACGTGTTGTGACCGTCAATACGGAAAGTAAACAAAAATCAAACAAACAGAAATGGGAATGCCGCCCGTTCCACTCCGGAGCCCCGTCCAAA
Source organism: Anguilla anguilla (assembly GCF_013347855.1). Taxonomy (NCBI): domain Eukaryota; kingdom Metazoa; phylum Chordata; class Actinopteri; order Anguilliformes; family Anguillidae; genus Anguilla; species Anguilla anguilla. Next base: position 15,372,910 of record NC_049212.1, on the reverse strand, counting down.
TAATCACAGGCTCCAGCCTTCTTCCCAAACACTCTGTCTCCATTGTGATAACAGTTTATGTGACTGGATGAAGTGTAAATGAGCTGAGGAGTGTGCTTTGTTTGTTTCCAGCGACGGCGGACTCCTGCGAGGATGCCAAAGGCCCACTCAGATGGAATGTAATCTCAGTGCAGTGCTTGGCATGGTCAATGGCTTAGCTTAATACACAGCCTGTGCGCTACACAGTTATCATTTTTCACACCGTGACACTGTTAGCACGTGTAATGTGTAGTTTTTGGTTGTGATTGGTCAAGTAGAGACATGACCAAATGCTGACTACAGCTGGCTAGGAAGTCAGCCCAGAAAATCTTTCCAGGTGAGCTATGCCCTCTCATCCTTAAAAGAAGCATTCCACAGCTAACTGTGTCACTTCCCGAACCTTGCTTGGCCATTGGAAACACATTTTTAGCCAATCGGAGAACAGGAAGATTGACAATTTGAGCGTCCATTGAAAGCCAGCACACACAGCAAGTCCCCAAGATCTAGTCTGAAATCCCCTGATTTGGAGAGCACAGTAAACAAGTCTGTATTTGGGGTGAATTCAGAGAGATTTCTTTCACACCACTGTGCCTTTTCCTATTATATTTGCTGTTCTTATTATTATCCTTGTCCTGTACTGGCCAGACCAGACATGGACCAGGCCATGTGCCCCACAGTAGCCAGCCCACTGCGTGCAGGAGTGACAGGAGCAATGGGACTGTCAGATATTAGAAACCCCAAAACAGGAGTAGCTATCAGAGACTCACCTACTCACTGTGGGCTGTAGTGTGAGAGAGGCATGTGCAGTGTAAGAGAGAGGGGAATGCTGGGAGTTGTGGTGTATGAGAGAGGGGCATGTTTGGATGTGTGGTGAATGAAAGAGGGGAATGTTGGGAGGTGCGGTACATTAGAGGTGGCATGGAGCTAGGTGTGGTTCATAAGAGGCATGATGGGATATGTGGTGTGAGTGCTTTTATGAAAATCACCTTTTTACCAGCTTGCACAGTGACACCCCAAATCCCATTCCTAGACCTCTAGGTCTTTAAAAGGCTAGAGAATAGCTTTCATAATCCTGAACACAAAGAAAAAACACCACTGGCTACAAACGTTTCCACACCTGTCTGCTGATTATGAAGTCGTACAATGGCAGGACGAGAGAGCCAGATCTCTGAGCCATGAACCATTTTATTTTGCTCTTTTTATGAGTTTCATTTGGTCCTTGGGTACTAGTAGCTGTCCACAGAGATATGTTATAAAAAAATACCTTTTATATCAACATGTCAAGACCTGCCTATGTCTAGTTCATTCGGGTTTAGGTTTCTTTGGTCATCAAGCCTACTTGATTGGTCTGTGTGTGTTTCTTCTGATGAAGTATCTGGAAAAAGACCCTGATTCCCTTACGTGGGCTCTGTCCTTTTCTTTGTAAACACTGGATCTAGTTTATATGGGAATCATAAAATACAGTACCAAGGCCAAGGCCATTAAGCACGAGCGTCTGACTCGTCCAGAGTCTCCTGCTTCACAAATATTCTTCCACCTCACTGAACCAATTCCTATCAGATTACAGACATGGCCAGAACTCCAAGTCCATGGCATTTCTGACCCTGGCAAAGTCAGTTATTTGACACATGGTTACCATATGAAGTTTCGAAGTATGAAAAAGTCATTTTCTTTACACATTTTTTAAAAATTCGACAAGACGAATGATGATGTCAAAGGAAATTTAGTGACAGTTAAATTAGCAGCACAATAGTCACGAGTACATTGTGACTATTTATCTCATTTAGAGGCACATGTCTACACAGATTCCGATTCTGCCGTTATGATAACCATGGGGAACATGGACAGAAAACAACAATGGCAGCAGTAAAGGAGCAGAGCTATTGCCCATTCTAGCTGCAATGTTGGGTATTACATTTTTGAGAGCTGTTAAAAGATAGTAGCTCATTCAGACGATGTGGCTGCAATATACCAAGAAATTTGGCAGTGAATGGCACCATAAAGCAAGAGTGGCCATATATCTGCAACCCTTTTTTGAACTGGCATCAAACCAGTTACCCGTGCTTACCATGAAGCCTGGAGGGCACACACCAATTTTAGTGAAATTTGGCCACTTGGAGGTACTATACCAAAAAAGGTTTGAATGGCAATTACTCAGAAACCAAAGCAGATATTTCAACCAAATTTTGGGCAGAATATTACAGTCCGACCAGGTCCAAATTGGGCAACCATCAGAATTGGCCTCATGGACGTGCTGTAGTCCTTGGCCCCTTCATTACTGCTTGCAGCTATATTTATTGTTTTTTTATGTTTTTGGCTGATTTGTGTTTTTTATCTTTCATTTTGTTTTAAATTTACAGTACGACACTTCTGTGAAATGCACTTTAAGAAAACGATGACTTGACTTAAAATAAATTCATGACGCACGATAAAATACAGTTTTGGTAGTATGAGGCCTAAACAGATTTATACAGATTGCTGGAGCTGGGTGAAATGATGAATCAGTTCTTGAGCATTCACAGTTCTGTCCCAGAATGTTTAATTCCCAGGGAAACATTGGGAGCAAGCACCTGGCAGCGGCTCTGACTGTACCGGCCTTGCTTCCGCAACATGGTTTGTTTGCTGCTGTTGCTAAGGACGCTGTCTGCGTAGTTTGGCTTGGAAACACTTTTTTATTTTTGGACAGGATGATACCTTATCTCTGGATGTTCTCTTAAAAGATGGAAAGAATTAAATTTGCCCGGGACAAAAGAGCTCTCTCTCAAACACTTTTTTTTTCCCTGCTGTTGTCCTGGGGGCAAATAAAGAGAGGGATATTTCTGTGGTACTCGTCAGGTTCTAATCCAAATCATCTGAGTTATTTCTTTGTGACAGCTGAGGAGATTTCCAGTGTTAAAGACAGAGTGAGGTGTGAGTGAAATGAAGAGGAATAGGGTGGAAATGAGAATAAGTGATAACAGTGATCTCCTGGGAACGTGTCTGACATCAAACCAAGATAAATCAAGCACAAAGATGCTTCACTTTCACGGTGTAATCTTTAATTATAAGAATGGAAACTGAAGCAGGTTTTCTGGAGTACAGTGATAGGGCCCATAGAAAAAACCTGTATTTATTCTTTGAGCAAATGAGGAACAATTTTAATTTGACATCTTAAAATAATCAGACTATTTGATTGTCTTGGAATAATTTGTAAAACTATAGAGCTTCAATTTCATTTTTATATGGCCTTTTGAATTAATGGTTTCAGAATACTGTGGTTTTCAATTTCAAACATAATAATTTGGTAAACACATCACAAACAAAACAAAAAAGTGTGTTCATGTCCAATTCTGCTCCCACAAATCAGGTCTGAAGGGAGGAGGCCAGAGTAAACTGAAGAATCATTGAATTGCCTGAAGCCAGTAAACACAGACAAACTTTGAGATCGGACGATCTGTTAAGCTGTTATCTTGGCAGCGGATCAGTGGAGATGGATAAAAAAGGAAAGCCTGTGACTTAAAAATGACAGAAGTCTGAGCAAATTTTCCATCCTTTTATGGCAGAATCTTTCCATTGCATTTCTGGGAAGCAGTGGAAATCTCAGCCTGACACCAGTGACAGCAAAAACCCTGTGACACCTGTGACATTTTCCAGTGGCCCTGATGTCAGACAGCAGATGTGGCCAATTGTGTCTCGGCAGCTGCATGCTTTGGCTTTAGCTTGATTTACAGGAACCACAAAAAAACTACCAAAAAAAAAACATACGCCCATTTCTTCAGAGACACAGTATGATTTCCAAGCACTAGCACAAAGTAAAAACGGTATAATGGTGGGACCAAGGCAAGGTACACCTGGCTAACAGGCCCTTGATTAAATAAAAAATAAACATGATCATTTCATACCATTATGGAATATTAATGGCGGGATAGTATAAAATGTTTCTGGACAACAGGAACAGTACAGCACTGTGAATATGTAGCTGAATAGCTGTACGTTATGGGCCATGTCTGACTGGTTATCCCTGCACAAATGCATACTTCATATGCAGTATTTCAGAGAATGAATGCTGTGTTGATGAGATGCATTTACTTTTTCAGGTCAGAAATCAAAATGAATCGTGAAATTAGCTGTCATGTGTCCGGTCATGACGAAATACAAATTTGGGGGGAGGGCTTGTCAGTTCTCCTACTGTTAAGTTTTTATGTGCATGCGGGATTGTATACACTATACACCAGAAGTGAAATGCTAAGTGATATGGGCCTACTGTGTTCCGCCCGATTGTGTGGTCAATTCAATCCAGTTTTATTAGCGTAGTGTTTTTTTTTACAAAGGGCATTGTCACAAAGCAGCTGTACAGAGATTCGGGCCTGAACCCTGCCAAGGGCACGCTTAGTGTGACAGTGGCGAGGGAACACTCCCGGGCAGGAAATAGGAAGAAGCCTTGAACAGAATCTGTCTCAGAGGGGGGGGGGGGGAGTCACTTCAGCAGTACAGCCTTGGATGGTATTTTTTAAAAGTCAAAGCAAGGAAAATATCAGAAAAGCGAATAATGAATTTAATGTATTTCACTTTGTTTCTGTGAGGGGGAAATGGAAAAGTATACAAAGATATTTGCGAAAATTTACAAAACAAAAAAAACATTAACTAACATCAGGAGGGTAATTCAAGCCGATGGTTAATATTTTAACAAGTGTCTTTATAGAACCAGCACGTTTGACCAAAATAAGAAAAGTAACTCCAGATGTTTAATGGAAAAGTTCATTTCATTGCCAGAAAACTTGATCAGATTTTTGGTAAAGGTAATAGAGTTAGCCTGATTTTTATTATACTGGTACACTGTGGAGAAATGTGATTATCAGATTTTGCTGAGCTGAAAGATTGCTTCAGGAATATGAGCATAATCTTCAGTCCCACATCCTGGCAGTGCAGGACAAAAAGAAGAATATGGATTTAGGCTACATTAGAAACATATTTTGCTGAATGTTTACATCAAAGCCAGAGCACCTCTCCTGAGCCACTGTCACCTCAGAAATTGAACCAAATGCTGCCTAATCTTTCAAACACAAAATAACAATAGTGCATAATAATTCATAAGTTTATCAATTCTGGGAGGTATCATGGACTTAATATTATTATACATAACAGTATCCTGAAATGTACCCACTATACTGTACTTCATAATTGAAACAAGTTGGCCTTTAGACAGACACACAAACGCGCACACACACACATACACGCATGCACATCCCTGTAAACACACGCACAAGCGTGCATGCATGCACGTGCGCACACATGCACACACTCATGTACACACCTTGTTTAGTTGATGCTTATTATGGATCTGGGATCTGGCTTATTATAAATACAGAGAATTGACATGGCTGCTCTCAGGATGGGCTTTTAAGATGTGTATGAAGAATTTTGTTGGGGGGATTCTTGGGGAGTAAGAAAAGTATTTACAAGCTGATTTACAAGCCTCATAATGTTCGCAATTAAAGTTTATATTCCCTAAAAGCAATGTGGAACCGATCTGTTGGAAACTGTTTTATTCAAGTCTAACTTTTGGAAAACACCTTTTATATTTTCCAGAGAACTGTAATTAGAGAATCAGACTTCTGATGTCGAGTTGGATGGTGAGCACAGAGTAGATAACTGAATCCACTTTAAATTTTTGGGAAATATTTGTGCTGTCCAGAATTGCCCCTTCGCTATGTTTTCACTTGGGTATAAAAATGGTAATTTCACAGCAGACAGTAACAATAGCATGACACATGTGCAAAAGATGACAGAACTGTAGTTCATGGAATCTGGACACATCGAACACTGCAGATACGCTCATCAACTGGTAGTAATTGCATGTATTAATGTATTAATTAGTTACAAGAAGCAACTAATAGGAACAAATAGAAACATGTCACTACATCACTCATTTCTACCCTCATACTTCTGGATTTGTCTGCTATGTTCAACACCATCAACCACCTTCTCTCATCGCCTGTGAAGATGGGAATCTCAGACTCCACCCTCATATGGCTTGCATTGTATCATGCTGACTGATTCTACGATGTGCCAACAAGGGATCTGTCTCGACCCCCCGCTCCCTCTTGACTGGTATCCCTCATGGCTCAATGCTTGGTCCTTTCCTCTTTTCTCTTTACACTAAATCACTTGGTCCAATTATCTCTAGTCATAGCATGTCATATCATTGCTGTGCTGATGACACTCATCCACCCAGCAGGCTCCCTCTTTCTCCATATCTAGCTTTAGTGGTGTTTGCTTACCATGTAAACAGCACTTTTGTAAGGTTCTTTGTCTGAAAGTGTCTGCCAAATGACTACATTGTTAATTTTAAAATTCCTTTCGTATGTGTAGTGATACTCACGCAGTCTTGAACGGAATCCTGAAAGAACTTTTACTACAGGGGTGCACATAAGAGGCTGCTGTATTGCCAAAGAAAGAAAGAGTCTCAGATGAAAGCATGCCCTCATCTCATTGTACAGACCTCCTCTTGGAAATCACGTAGGTGCACTTTGCCTGTGAGAGGGGCACTTCTCCAGTACAATGGCTGTGGAATGGAAATAAACAGTGGCTGCAGCGTGTGCTTCCAAGAAGATGTGTGCACTCTGCCAAACTGACAAGACCAATGAGACAGATCTACAAGCTGAATCAGGCATTCCAAATTGGACGGAAAAATTGGTGCGGTGAAAATCTCTGACAGCAGAGTGAAAAGAAGTGTCAGCTGGCCATATATGCATGTCGGCCTTTACCTGATTTTTTATGGAGGAGTATGCTTGCCTACACTCTCCCAATGTTACTGTGAAAACACGGGCCCGTCTTCTACCTGGACTTTGAATGTGATTCATTTCTGTTGAGAAACACATTTTGTGAAATACAAAAATGTAAATATGGTGTGTTAAGGTAATACATTACAGATAGGTTTTCTGTATTCACAGTTCTTGTGATGTGCTGATAAGTTCCGATGTACTTCAGACAACAAAACATGGACACCAGTAAGTACATTTAACACTGATGTTGTGGTTTACGTGTCCATCTGTTCCGGTGGGATGGGCAGTGTGGTATACACTGGTGGAAATGGATCGGTGGGATGGGCAGTGTGGTATACACTGGTGGAAATGGATCGGTGGGATGGGCAGTGTGGTATACACTGGTGGAAATAGATCGGTGAGATGGGCAGTGTGGTATACACTGGTGGAAATGGATCAGTGGGATGGGCAGTGTGGTATACACTGATGGAAATGGATCGGTGAGATGGGCAGTGTGGTATACACTGGTGGAAATGGATCGGTGGGATGGGCAGTGTGGTATACACTGGTGGAAATGGATCGGTGGGATGGGCAGTGTGGTATACACTGGTGGAAATGGATCGGTGGGATGGGCAGTGTGGTATACACTGGTGGAAATGGATCGGTGAGATGGGCAGTGTGGTATACACTGGTGGAAATGGATCGGTGGGATGGGCAGTGTGGTACACACTGATGGAAATGGATCGGTGAGATGGCAGACTGACCATAGCCTTGTTGCCAGAGGGGTTGATCATTCTACTTGAGTGCCACATGTGTGAACATTAACACACCATGCAATATACTGGAACCCAAATGATGTTTACGCTTTATTTTTGAGATAATGAATCCAGGCACTGGGATAACAATTCCAATTCAAGAGACCATATAATTCTTGGATATACTGAAATGGATTGGGGCAAGGGTGTTGGTGGAAAGATTGAAAATTGTGCTATTGCAGTCATGGAACGTGGTTTAGTGTCACTATGAATTACAATGCTGTGTGTGAATCAGATGCTTTTGCCAGTTTTCTTAATTCTACATGATGTTTTCCATTCTTGGAGAAATCCTATAATTCCGCATCTGCGTTCACTACACAAATACACAAGACTGCAGAACGTTCCTGAATATTTACGTTACATAAACTGTGCAATATGGCTCATTTAAACTGAGACAAAATGTCCTAAGCTAAAATGTGATAATGCCCTTGTGCGAGGTGGGACTTTGCTGAAGGGGAGGTGCTCACGCAAGACTGGGCAGAGGTGATGCTGCCTGTAAATCTGTGATGACGATCTTCTTCATGAGGTGGTGAGGTATGTTCTTTTCCATAGGAATAATAGTAGCTGCAAGCGTTCTACTTTATAGTTACTGTGTGATGTAAAATGATGACACATATTCACGGGAAATAAACATCAAATGAAAATAACATTTTTTTTTTTTCCTGAAACAAAAAAGTTCTTATGCTGCCCACTGCTGGAGGATTTAATATTGGTGGCTGAAGACCTTAGTTCTGACATCATCAGCAAGGCAAAAAAAACCATTATTATTAATTATTATTTTTAATCAATCAGTGGTTATGTCTCATTATACACGTGCTTATCAGTACAAACTGACTCTACTATAGGGCGTTATTAGCATCATGGAGTGTTGTATAAGCAATTGCATGGGCTAAGTGTAACGTAAAATATAGAGATTAAATATATTTGCAGGGAGGAATGCATGGCTTGTGCAGATGAAATAACTTTGTCAATTTACTAATTTACACTGTCAATACAGTGTCAGTTACAAAATATTGTTATCGTGATTTGAAACAATGATATGGTGTAACTTCAGCATGAGGTGGAAATTAAATTAGCTAGCTTGAAGGTTTTCTTAATTGCATTTTGACATTGGATAGCTACTTGTTGGAAGGCTTGATGACAAACTAGGTTGCTAAATGTCAACAATTTAGATTATGATTAGATTAGATTAGAAAACTTTAATGTCCTCAGAGAGGCAATTCGTTTTGCAGCGTCAGTTACATAAAATCACAACAATCACAATAGTAAAAAAAAAAGAAGCACTTAAAATTACAAAACAGCGATGAGTAGCAATGTCTGTAAAGTTCAGGTTGCTTTATAGTGAAATAGTGCGGGATCATTGCCACAGTTTGTTTAGTGCATTTATCGCTGTGGAAATAAAAGAGTTTTTGGATCTGTCTGTTTTGGTCAATGGGCATCTGAACCTGTGACCTGAGGGAAGGGGGTCAAATTCCAGGAACAGTGGGTGAGATGGGTCCACAGCGATTTTGTTGACTTTTTTGGTGAGTCTGGCCATGTAGAGGTGGGACAGGTCGCTTTGCTGCTCACCAATGATTTTTCTGCATGTTTTGACAATTTTGCCTAGTCTGTTTCCCTGGATGACCTTGGAGTTACCATACCAGCAGACCAGACTTTAGCAGAGGATACTTTCTATAAAAGCTTTGTAAAATAAAATCATGATAGTGCGATCGACATTAAAAAAATTTCGCTTTCTGAGGAAATGCATCCTCTGTTGACTTTTTTAAAAATCGCTTCTGGGCACTTTTCCCGGGACAGCTTTTGGTCAATGATGAGGCCAAGATACTTATACTCCTCCACCACCTCAATCCTTCCTCCTCCAATCACCGTCCGTTTTTGTGGTGGGATGGTGCGTCGGAAGTCTATCCTGAGCTCCTTAGCTTGTGCAGTGTTCAGTTTCAGGTGGGATGTTTCGCACCAAGCTGTGAAGTCTGTTAGGACCGAGCCATGTTCAGACTCCTCCCCCACCAGGAGACTCACCAGAGCCGAGTCATCCGCAAATTTCACCAGGTGCCTCATGGGGTGCACCCTGCGGCAGCTGCCCGTGTGCAGGATGTACAATAGTGGGGACAGCAATGAGCCCTGAGGGGCGCCCACAGATGTGAAGTTGGTGTCACCAACACGCACTTGTTGGGCCTCTCGGTCAGGAAGTTTGTGATCCATGTGATCATTTTGGTGTCAAGTCCAAAGTAGTCCTGTAATCTGTGAGCCAGTATTTGGGGGCGAATAGTGCTGAATGCAGACGAGAAGTCTGCAAATAATACCTGTGTTTTTGCCCCTTCCAGGTGAGTGTATATGAGGTTCAGAAGTGTGAGAATGGGGTCATCTGTCCCTCTCTCAGAGCGATAAGCAAATTGGAGTGGGTCAAGAGGGTGTTTGGTTGAGTTTATTATGTGGGTCTTTATTGCTAAAGTTTAAGTTTGCTAACCTAGATAGCTAACTGCCCTGACAGAAAACGTTAATCACCATTAGTGCACTGTCAATCTTAACTGACAATTTGTGAATATTCATCACAGAGGGAAGCTTCACGTCAGTCCTCCAGTTCTCCTATTCAGAAATATTTCTCTTTACATCAAAAGGAAATGTAATCTTTTTTCTGTTTAAATTTGGAATATGTAAGTAGACTACATTCTTTTCATATGACATTAAATTCTTTTCTTGCATTAAACAAGTTTTAAAAAGTGACTGTGCAGGTTCTTTAAGAGAAGAGAATGAAGACATTGGCTGGAATTTTATCAAAATGTTTCCTTTTCCTTTTTTGCCAAACTAAGTTTGTGAAGAAAAACATAAGTCCAAGTTAAGGACAAATGTTGATTGAATACAGGCCTGTGTCTTGTTATCTTTTCTGGCACATTCTAATTAGCTAACAAACTATAACAAGGACGAACTGTTACGTTCATACAAATATGTAAACCTCTGTTCCTGCTGTGGCTCAAAATGTTGAACTCACCGCTGTCAATATTTTTAACAATCGCTTATGAAAATCTTTAACTTGTGTATCTGTTATTTTTGCAGCAATTACTTGAACATTTTCATAACCACACTGTTGGAAGGAATATGTCTACCAAGTACCACATGCATTAAAAGTGCTGCACATGCTGGTGTCCTTGGGAGAAAACACATTGTCAAGGAAAAACCAGTGACATGTCGTGGCATCTTCATTTTTCCCATGGAAGTTATGACACCACTGACTCTCCAGCTCCATTGTTGTCTAATACACTGGACTTTTTGGTATTCCAATTTGAGGATTAAACGAATCACGAGTTACATCAAAGATTTACGATTGGTACAGAGATCAATTCTCCTGATGGCTGTTCAAACTGTTAACCATATATAGGTCCATGAAGCTGGAGGGCTGCTCAGTCTCCATTCAGCCGGTCTCATATACCATAACTCACACAAACAGGTCTGCTTTGTGTAACCCCCCAGCACTGACAAAGACCTTTTCTCTAATCATTACTTACTGTAAGTATGGAGAGGGATAGTTAAACCCTCTGGCGTTGATGTTACCATAAAAGGATGGTCTGCTTATTTTTACTCAAAAGGCTCAATAGCAGGCAAAAAAAACGAGGAAACATAACATTAAAATCACTATAAAAGTCATACCTTTTCTTTTCTTGTGGGTGTTTTTCACTCACACTGAGGCTCAGTACAGTACTGAAACATAAACACATGCACACACATTTCACTTAATGCTGTTACAGCATACACACAAGTGAGTTACAGGGTCAGTTCCTTAACCACCTCAGGAAAAACACACGCATACAAAAAGACTCACACACGTTTATGTACACATGCACACACACACACACACACACAGGAATGCAGGCACGCACACACACATGTGCACACACACACACAAGCATTACTCTAGCAGATGCTGTTATCCAGAATTACAAGAATAAATACACAAGTACATTCATGAAGAATACAGAGAAAATAACTCGCACAAGCACATACAGGCATGCATACCTTTACACTTACATGTACACTGTTCTGAGGTGTAAAATACCTCCCCCAAAGTCAAATCCACACTCCAAAACATACATTTTTTTGACATCATAAATATATCCACTGTCATTTTGTTCCACAGTATATGCAATTTAAGTTGAAAACCATATCTACATATCCTTCTAAGCATACATTAGTTCAGTGAGTTTATCATTTAAGCTCTTTAACTGTACATAAACTTACCTTTGTGTTTTCTCATGTAGTATTTTCTCTAAACTTCAAATCAGACAGAAAGACTTTGATTGCTTATGAAATGAGTGTGTTGCATGAAATGTGAACTGAAAGATTGGATTTGCAGAATATAGAAGATGTCTGTCCACACAAGGTATGAAAAACAGTTTAGTGGAATCATTTCAGCAATACTGTATTGTATTGAGTAATGTTACCACATTAGCCAAAAATAGTCAATAGTCCCTGAATTTATAGGCATTAAATTGAAGTACACTGGTATGAAAACCAGAATTTCAGTTTGAATTTTGCAGATGTTTAAAATGAAAAATAATGATCAAAATGATCAGTGACTTGGGAAAACATTCTGGAACATAAGTTGCACTAAAAAAAATTAAAAAGTCATACATTTCAACATTCAGCTGGATATTTAATTAACGACAAAGCTCTGACGTACAACCGTGCAGCTAGGAATGTGACAACTTTGGCTGTTTTCAGTTTTAGTGATTTTGAGTGATCTGTAGAAATACAGTCCTGCATTTGTGGTTTCCAGTTGGCTTTTTTTCCCTCTGAGCTCTGTGTGCTATTAGTGTCTCTGCAGATCATTTAAATATTTTTACTTTATTTTAACTTCAGAAGTCATTTTGTGACAGTAATCAGCTTTCACATGTCCCCTAAAATATATAAGAAGTGTCTGTCTTTTTTCTCACCATAAACCTCGGTCTTTGTACAAAACCAACAAATAAAATCAGAAGTACACTCTAAATAATTGCAAATCAAAGGCATGGACGTTTCCCTGTTTGCTTAAAGCTTCAGGCCATAAACAGCAAAACAGTATCGGTTGTAGTAGTGGTTAAGGTAATTCCAATGCTGCTATTTCAACCTTTTGGATTGGCACATAGAAATAGCACTGCACAGAGTGAATAATGGCTTATTACTCAGATGTACATGTAAGATGTAGTCCCTTTTGCTGATCACACTTGTGTCCCGCCCCTGTTATATGGGAGCTCAGCCTGGCCTTTGTCCCCGGAGCCTCGGCACTGAGGGAGTTAAGTGAATGTGCAGGGTTTCGAGAGGGTCTGGGATGACGTGCGGCCGTGTGAGGGGGACGATACGCTGAGATCCTCCTCCTGGAGAAATGTGAGGGGGGATCCAGTGGCTTTGACGTCATGCTTTACGCTGCCTGAACAATGAAATGACAGAAACAGATAAAGTTCAGGCCTTGCTTGAACCTTGAGAGGTCTGTATTTTGCCGCTGCCAAAGTCCCTCTTATCCGTTTTTCAGCTGATTGAGAGCTCTCGCGTTATACACTGCGGAAAATCCTAACGTGCGTTTTTTTATTTCCTTGTGTATATTTATATACTATCCCGCAGGTATTCAGTTTTTGCTCCAAACTCATTTTTCTATCTTCTCATAATTCTATCTTCAGGTTTTCTGCATTCCTTCCTCCCTTACTCTACTCAGCAGTGTGTTTATAGAAAAATGGTCTTGGTGTTGTGCAATCAGTAGGAAACAATGCATTGTTAACGCCCAGCCAAATGTCCAGTTATCATCTTGCCCATTTTAAAGAATTATTTCATATGACTCATATCTCAGATTCAGTTCTAGCACCATATATGGTAAGAGCTTAGCTATGTCATATTGAAAATAAGAATCATGAAAGCTGAAGGGGCCATAGTGAAATTAAACAATGAGATTTATATTACTATCCCAGTCTCTATGTAGAGACTCAGCCAGGCAATCTTTACTGGACACCTTCAGATTTCTTTAATCACAACCCTGTGTATGAACAAATGTTATGTCAAACAAGACTTAAATTAGTTGGATTCAGCAAAACAAATCTCAAACAAGGACAGAAAATTTTGGAAACAGTAAAAGGCTTCACATGCTTGGGGTTTTATTTATTTATTTATTTATTTTATTAATTTAAAAATTCCCCTAGTGCCACAATACAATACAACATTCCGTAACAATATTTTAAACATAATATTAATACTATTAATAATAAATTATGAAATAATTAATAATACATATTTTTGTATGTTATTTTATTTTATTTTTTTTGCTATTATTTTAGTAGAAATGTATCTAAGCAACTTTGACCATGATATGACTGTTGGTGCCAGATGTGGTGGACCCAGAATTTGAGAAACAGCTGCCCCCCTGGGATTTTCATGCACTACAGACTCTTTTCAGATGTGAGCAAAAACACCTTGTCAATAAGAGAGGTCAGAGGAGAACGGGCAGACGTTTGTTAAAGCTAACAGAAAGGCTGCAAATGCTTAAAAAACAGCTGTTTACATCAGCTGTGAAGAAGGGCATCTCTGAATACATAACGCATTGAACCTTGAAGCGGATGGGCTACAGCAGCAGAAGGCCATGCCGGGTTCCACTCCTAAGCTCTGTATCAATCAGCTAAGAGGAAGGTGACACTACGGTGGTCACATAATCACCAAAAGTGGACTAATGAAGTTTGGAGAAATGTCACCTGGTCCGACAAATTTTTATTTCTGCTGCAACGTGCAGATGGTATGGTCAGAATCTGGCACAAACCCCGTTAATCCATCCTGCCTTGCGTCAACAGTGCAGGCTGTCGTTGGCGATGTAATGATGTGGGAATGTTTTCTTGGCGCACATAAGGTCCCTTAATGTCGAATGAGCATCATTTAAATGCCACAGCATTTCTGTTGTTCGCCATGTGCGTCCCTTTATGGATGCTTTCAGCAGGATAATGCACCGTGTCACAAACCGTCCATCATCTCAAGCTGATTCCACAAAAATTACAGTGACTCCAGTTTACTCCAATGGCCTGCACAGTCAGGCCAGATCACGGTCCAACAGAGTTTGGGCGGAATGGGAGCATGAATGTGTGGCCAAAAACAAATCTGCAGGACCAGGCATGATGCTATTGAGTCAGAATGGACTAAAATCCCTAAGGAATGTTTCCAGTACCTTGAATCCATGCCGCAAAGAATTTAGGCAGTTCTGGAGGCAAAAGGGAGTCTTACCAGGTAGATAAATGTACCTAATAAAGTGGCCACTAAGTACTGTGTGTATATATATATATATATAGTTGCTTCCTTCAACCTTTATGAACACAAATCATGACTCAACAAACTGGACTTTAATCAATGGAACCGAAGCAGGGGTCAAACCTTTTCCCTTCTTCCCTTGTCTCTTCAGAGACCAATCCTTGTACAGTCCCTTCCCGTCATAAATAAGACACCTTCTTATGTTACTAACCTCAAAATCAGCCACAGAAGGAAGGAAACAAAAAAGGCAAAATGATACTCCCACCTGCATGGATTTCCTCTCTGAAAACTTTAACAGCCACTTATTCCCGCTCCAAAATTTTGTCAAAACAGCTTAATCAAAAATCCCTTTTCTGCCAGAAAAACCACGATGACAGAAAGCATTTTGTGCCCGTATCATTTGTAAAGTTTTGTTATGAAGTTTTGTTGTAAAGGATCATCAGCTGTATATGAATGCACTAGTCTGCTTCTGGCATGCGCTGGCTCTAGTGGGCTTGCCATGATGAATATCTGCCACATATACAGAAAAGGCCTTTTTCCACCAGCCCTGAACCCAGCTCTGTCTCCGGCCCTGAGCGCTGAATAAGCATGGCTTTGTTCTTTTTTTGGGAAATTGAATTTTAGCGCCAAAGGCAAGCAGTGAATAGGCACAGTGAAGCCTGCTGGGCAGTGATGTCATCTTCCTCTTGGCCTCTGCTCAAATCAATGATGTCAACGGAAACCGCCTGGGCCCCCATGCCCACAGCCGTAACACCTGTTTGGGGGGAAAGCAGACAGCAGGTCTAGACAGGTGTGTCCAACTTCCTCCCTCTGCTGGCTTTCAGACGTGATTCTGAACGCTTGGAGACTTGGCTGTTTACACTCAATCAATCGGGTTGACAGAATCACTTGTACTGACGCAGGCTGAACACGTTATGTTTGTTTTTCAGATCCACCTCCACAGGAGTTATATTTACACCACTAAAGAATCAGCTCTGTGATTTTATTTTTTGGGGGTTTTTTTTTTTGTAAATGTATGTGTATGGCTATATGTATTTCAAAAATCATTAGCTTCAAACATAAATTACATGGTGCCATATCATTGATGGAGAAACATTTGCATTTGGACAGGGAAATTTATTGAGACAGCACGTAGGAGGTAAAATACATAAAAAAAGCTAGAATGAAGAGAATGCTTTTTCCGGCTGCATTGTCCTACAGGCAGTCTTAACATACACAAGTCAGCGCTTTATGACCCATCTGGATGAGAGCTGCCTCCAGGCCAGTGTACTGCCAACAAGAAGAGCACCAGCTGTGGCGCAGAGGACAGAGAGCATGCTGGGTAATTAGCTTTGCAAGTCCCCCCGAACCCCAAACCGATTCCGCTGGAGACGACTGTAATTAAAGCCCGTTCTACTCCGGAAAAAAAAAAAAGATATGGGATTGCCTGGCTGTAATTGGGAGAAGGGAATAAATACGGCCACTGTTTAGAGCTGGATGCGTACCCGAGCCCGAGAGATGAGGCGAAACCACCCCCCTGTCTCCGTGTCCTCGTTTCAACTCCGGCTCTGACACGCCGCTGCGCCTCCAAGCGAAGCAGAGTCTGCTGGCGCGGGGCGGCCGCGGCGATGTGTGTTTATGTCGCAGGGCCGCCCGTGCCATGGAAAACGCTAGTGTCCATCTTTGGGCCCCTCCAGAGGAATGTCCTCTGGAATATGCGCGGAATTGCTTGGAATGAGATCATCAGAAATACCGAATTCTCTGGCACTACATTCGTCTTTGCATTGACATATACTTTTTCATTATTTTCTTTTGAGCGGGCCGTTATTAAATTTGCTGGCGCTGGATGTGTTCTTTGATTGATGTTCCTTTAAATTGGCCCCCCGTGCTTTCAGCTTACTCGAAGAATGACGGGGTTATAAATTCAGAGCATAATTGCTATAATTTATTAGAACATGATGCCAATGCCAGAAAGCAATGAGCTGGACTCTACTCAGTGGTAACTCTCTTACTTATCGAGCTTTCGCATGAACTTGCCTGCATTGTGAGGCCTTGTAGAACAGGATACTCCCTTTATCCCTTTTATAAAACGTATCACACAGTATATGAAGTGTAACTTCATGATGCTTTCATATCACACATGTCCACATATACAAGTATGCATTACTACTTCATGAAGTATTCATAACAACTTGTAGTGGTTTAGCGTATGTAAAAATGAAAAAAAAAAATAAAACTCATTAGTAATAAAAATAAAAATAAGAAGAAAATAGATCTAATAAAATGTAAATGTTGGGGCAGTTGTGGCCATGTCATTGCTTGTGCGGTTGATTTATAATACAGCTAAATAACACAGCTATAGCTACTTCATGTAATTCTTCAGCAGTCATTCAGAGTTTGAATACAGGATTTCAGTATTATTTTGCACAAAATTAATATTTAATTCTCAGAACATTCCCGGAACATTAGGACATTTGGGCTACAGTATGAGTTCATCGAGCCACAAGAAAAATGACAGGAAAAGTCTTGGAATATTACTCAGTTATATTATTTCATTTGTGAAGAATTTTAATTCTGGATGGTTGTTCATGTTCAGTTTATCAGGAATTTCAGTAATGTTAAGCAAATTTTTTGTCATTTCAGTCCATTCATTTGGAATGTTGTTAATTTATTATCACATTCCATTAAGATTTCTCAGGACTAAATGATAACCATCAGGGGATGTCATTGATGTGCAGCATTCTTGGAAGGCTTTTCAGTGACTGATGAAACTTTTTTTGAACAATAACACTTTCAAAGGCAGTTTGGGAGGCTTCTCATTAGTCATTAAATATCATTATGTGAAATTACACTGAACCACTGCACAACACATTATGTAAGTGTGCGTTTCCTGGCTGGTCAGAACTGATGGGCATTCCTTTGAGAAAAGTGTGATGTAAGCGAGCAAGCTACTATCTAAGTGCTCTCCGACTGGTCTGACAGTTTTATCATTAAAATGATATTCTGCAATCCTTAAATTCCTTAAATTGCCACTATTCACACAAATTCTGACCACAGTGTATGTACTGTATGTACAGTATATAGCTTTAAATTGCTTCAGACATATCTGACTCAATTATTTTCTTGACCATTTTATTGTTGCACATGCTTTTTTGCTTTTTTGATCAAGATCAATGTCTATCTGTTTGCACATTAATTGATAACATATCTCATAAGACATGATTAGCGTATCTGCCAAATGAAATCACCCAATGGAAATTTTAGAATGACTGTTGCCATACTAAAGCCCGTGCCACACCGCTTGCCTCGCGTGTGCGTGACGGTCGCGGAACCTCTTGCTTTTCATTTCGGCGCCCATGGTAACAGGTTAGAGCAGCCACACAGCCTGCCTGAGACGCGCGTCTGAGGCGCGGCTCGAGCCTCGCTGCTGCAGCGCGTCATCTAGGGTTTCGGCGTGGAGCCTATTTTTCACTCGAGGCGCGCAGTTCTCAGCAAAAATAGACAGTGAAAAGATCTGCTGAAAGTCATATTGACATCATACCAGCAACATTACATAACTGACACGTTTCACTATGGTTTCAATGTCTAGGCTATATCTGAATATGTCACTGACATGAAAAAAAATAAAATAAAAAATATATATGTATTTTTTTTTTACAATTGAGCACACGCTTCTTAACCTTTTTCTGTCTAAACTAAATATAAATTAAATTTATAATGAAATGAAATCGAACATTCTATTATTGATGGCCATTATCAAAGGCAAACTCAATGTAGAAAGATAGGGCTGGCAGTAGCAGCGCCGCAGCAGCAGCGCTGGCGGTGTGGACACACACAATACGTGCGAGCCGCAGCAGTTCAGCGAGGTAGCCGTCACGCACAGATGAGGTAAGCGCTGTGGCACAGGCGTTAGGGTTCCTGTTATCTGAGGTAATCCTTTGTGGTGTTCGCAGGTCTATGAGTTCATAGCAACATAACACAGGTAAACATGCATTTAAGTTCAAGCAAACTTGTGCTAGGCATGGAAAAAATTCATCGTGTTGGCACATCATGACAAGCTGTACCATCCCCAGATGACATCACCAATAATACACCACGCTGAATCTGCTCATACTCATTCCTCTCAAACTTGATCAGCAGGGCGTTGCCGGAAATGAAGGAAAACTTATAATTTTACATCACACAGTCAATGCCTGGGGACCTGGGGAAGCAAATAAATAGATGAACAATACATATAACTTTATAATAGCTATATAATAGAATTTGAACAATGCAAGAAACTTATTTTAATATGTTAATAGTAATAGCATAGTATTGCTTTTTTCCTATAAGACTGCAAAATTCCTCACAAAATCTTGCGGTGTACAATTTGAATGGGGTTATTTTTAAAGACTGATACCGTACACATTCAATTATCTGATTGACTGAGCCTACTAGTTATTAGGTACCAACTGCAGGATTTTAATGGGGTGATTTTTTAAGATTTGGCTCCACTAAAAGGAACGATATTTGCTGTATTGGGTGGACTTACTGACTGTGCTCCCACAGCATGCCTTTCAAAATAGTAAAAAAAGTGCATGGTGAACATTTCTTTTTTTGATAGTTATTGCAGGGGACAACTTTTTTCAATATTGGGGACGATGACATGAATCTTGGTAGAGTCAGTGTTTTTATCATAGCAAGAATCCAGTGGAAGAAATCCAGACACATTTTTAGTCTAAAATACGTTTGCTGTAACATGCGTACACATATGTAATTGGACATACATTCACACAGATATGTGTGTAATTTTGTTTATGTGAGAATGTGCATTTGTTTGTAGATAATAAAGACCATGTTATAATCAATAAAGCACATGCAAATGTGTTAACTAAATTCTTAATATTGTTTGGGCAAGCAAAGGACAACATAAAAAATTGTAAAATTTTGATCCAGTTTTTTTTAGATGTAAAATGCAAAAATGTATTTCATGATCTACCTGCCTTGTTACTGGATATTGCACAAATGTCATTTGTTCCACAGCGGAATAAATATCAAAATGTGTTGGTACGGTAGCTTTCATTTGGACAAGAATAAAAGTGCAGCCTGAGAGTGACTTAGCCTCAGCAGAACAAAAATAAAGAGAAAGACTGGACTCTGCCAGTGGCAGGACAATGCTAAATCAGATGTGACAAATATCCTATTTTATAGCGGCCATTTTAGAAATTGCACTCCTACAAAAACATCATTAACTCATCACAGCAGAATGTCTAATCCAGCCATTGTAATTTAGGCACAAAATATGCAAGCCAAATGTTCTCGTGTGTGCTGTACATAAATCGTGGAACGGAACATAAGAAAATGATAAATATATGTCATTAGCTGAGCAGTTTAGGTAAACAGCCACTTTCTGGGCAGACATGAAGGGTTTTATTATTAATAAATGACAGTATTTCAGATATATTGTACACTTTGGGCTATTTAGTTGAGGATTTAATTATTTCATTCATCATATTTCTCCATTATCTACTGATTTACTTTGAAAATGTGTCAAACAATATTTTACATTTCACAAAATGAGCATGCCAGACAAAAACATTATTAGGCCATCTGCTTTGTCTGAGATTTTTTCCTGTATGTTTCAGACATAGCGAGTTCTCAGAGTTTCTCAGAAAAAAAAAGTAAGAAAACTGACTTTTGACAAACAAATCTCAAATCTCCTCATATATGTCAACAACAGCAGAATCCATCAAAGGAAAGTACCCATTGGGATAGCCGGTGATGATTAATCAAATCAAAGGGAAAAGCCCGCTTTGAAAAGATACAGTGGTCCAGACTTCATCTGGCTTGATTCACAAGGAAAGACTTAAGTATCTCATAAGAGTAGCTTAGCACCAAACTGGAAAGGAGCCAGTTTGAACAAAGAAGCCATTGGTCTGGGTCTCTTTGTTGTGGTTGGGAGACAGAAGTCCCTCTGTTTTCCAGGTGATGGTTGTTGTGTGACTGTGCACAGAGCTCTTCATTGATAGATATAATTTAAAAATGAAATGGCAGCCATAATTTTTTATTCAAACACCCCCCTTCTTTACCTCAATGCTGTGCTGTATGCATGTCCCGTCATATAAATGAGTAGAATTACACAGCATCGCCAGAACACATAAATCAAGGGTCTAGAAATGCAGACAGAAGCCAAAAAGGCTTTTAGAAGTGGACATAAGACTCACACGTTTTCCAGGAAAGATATATGACCCATAATTACTAGTTCTGAATTATGCTCATTTAAGCCTGTCTGCCTCTGAACAATGGACACACTAATGTAGGTAAACAAAGCCAGGGGGCGAAAACAATGCCATGCATTTACTTCACAACTCCTCTTTACCTGTACATCAAACCCCTCTCTACCTGTACACCATGACCCCTCTCTACCTGTACACCATGACCCCTCTTTACCTGTACACCATGACCCCTCTCTACCTGTACACCATGACCCCTCTCTACCTGTACACCATGACCCCTCTCTACCTGTACACCATGACCCCTCTTTACCTGTACACCATGACCCCTCTTTACCTGTACACCATGACCCCTCTTTACCTGTACACTATGACCCCTCTTTACCTGTACACCATGACCCCTCTTTACCTGTACACCATGACCCCTCTCTACCTGTACACCATGACCCCTCTCTACCTGTACACCATGACCCCTCTTTACCTGTACACCATGACCCCTCTCTACCTGTACACCATGACCCCTCTCTACCTGTACACCATGACCCCTCTCTACCTGTACACCATGACCCCTCTTTACCTGTACACCATGACCCCTCTTTACCTGTACATCAAACCCCTCTCTACCTGTACACCATGACCCCTCTCTACCTGTACACCATGACCGCTCTCTACCTGTACACCATGACCCCTCTTTACCTGTGCACCATGACCCCTCTCTACCTGTACACCATGACCCCTCTTTACCTGTACACCATGACCCCTCTTTACCTGTACATCACAAAAAGGTTTGGCCATCCATCCATCAATCCATCCATTCATCCATTTATTATACCGGCTTATCCTGATCATGGGGGATGCTTTAGCCTATCCCAGTGTGCACTTGGAGAGAGGCAGGAATACACCCTAGACAGGTCGCCAATCTATTGCAGGGCACACACACCATCCTCTCACCATTCACTCACACACACTCATAGGCAATTTAGAGTCTCCAATTAGCCTACCTGTATGTTTTTGGACTGTGGGAGGAAACCGGAGTACCCAGAGGAAACCCATGCAGTCACAGGGAGAACGTGCAAACTCCACACAGGCCCAGTCCCAGACCAGGATTCTGACCCTTCTTGCTGTGCTTAAAAAGTTTTATCCAGAACAAAATTCTTTTCTGGTACAATACTGCTTATTTTGGCCTCACGCCACAAATAACCACTTAATAAGGGTTATTGTTTTACTCGCCTCCTTTATCAGGAGAGGCCTGGCCAAGTCGTTGGTTAATATATGAGTGCAGAGCTAACGATGAAATTAATGACAGTGAGAAAAACACTATAGGAATGCAGGTGGAAAAATGCTCAGAATGATTTTATAAAATGGGTCATGTTACATTACATTACATTTAATTACCATTGATGATGTTGTAGCTTGCTGTCTTGCCTCCTAGTTTGACTCAACATTACTCTCTGACCTAGCCTATGTTTACTGTGTGAACTGGACTTATTGTGTTCATGGCTGTACATAACTGTCACATAATGAGTATTGTACCTTATCGGACTTGTGTTTTGTTGTTGCAATGACCTTCGGTATGCAGTTATTGTACGTCACTTTGCATAAAAGCGTCTGCCGAATAAATGTAATGTAATATTAGTTTTGGATAAAGTGTTAAAATACTTGCTACTTGTCCAGTAATATCAGTTTGGGTCCCACACCCTGTCTTATGTTAGCATAGCTTGTTTACAACTACATTACCCCTATTTGGATGAGTGGAATGTCCACAGGACATTTGGAGCATTTCACAATGCATTCTTTGGTATACTGTACATTTTGTTTTTTTTCTCTGATAAACAATGTGATGAACAATGTGGTGTAATGACAAACTGTAGCAGTTCCATGAGGTAAGAAACTGCTTTGAGAAATAAATGTATGTTGTACCTTGATAATCATTCAATTTTCACCAAAACTCTTTTAAAGATATAATAAAGGAAAACAACTAATTGCTCTGATGTATTTGTTTAGAGAAACTCTGTAAAACAACACTATACGAAAGAGTCACAAAAACAGTTCTCAAGTTTGGGGGGGGGGGGGGGGGGGGGGGGTGAGGGCAGGGGTTGTTTGTATAAGAAAAAAAACCTTTGCAATTGTTTGTAAGTTAAATGCTACAGTAATTAAATACAGAAATAGAAACGCATTTGGAAGCACAAATGAAAACACCGAATCCAAGAGAAGGAGGTGCATAATGATGTCTCAAACATTTTCTACTGATGCGTCAATAATTTGTAACTCATTTAAAAGCACATTGGTCCATAAAAGCAGCCCACGAACCCAGGGTCTTGGGGGGTGGATTGTTTTAGCCTGCCGTTGGGTCTGAGGAGAGGGAGAGAAGCTTGTTAGAGTCCGTGCTTTCCCACCATTCATTAGGAGAGGGGGTCTAAGCCCCTCTGTGGGGCAGGCCCGGCCCTTTCACAGGGCCCTTAACAGCAGCCGCTGGGTGGCCCGGCGGGATTAATGCGCCGCCTTTCAGCCAATTACCCGCCCGGAGGCTTCCAGGCCGCACGTGTGAATGGGGGAGGCTTCAAAGGGCCGGCGGGAAGAATGCACCCCAAAACTCAGCCAGAGCCAACCTGTCAATGAAGCCTCCCACAAGGCCTGGGGGGTCAGGGGGGGCCATGGCGGGGGCTAGCTGGGAGGGCATGGTAGGGGGGGGGGGTGGGGGTTGGTGTGTTTGGAGACCCATGGACCCAGCAGTCTTTCTCACATTAAGGATGGAGGGAGGCAATGAGAAAGCGTGCACGCACGCACGTGCGCACACGCACACACACATGAATAGGTAACGGCAGCTCCGGTCACCGTGGTGACACCACCGAGAGCAAAGGGCTGTGGCGGGGTCAGGCCCTTGGCATTGGTGGGAATCTGCTGCCCATTGTGCGCGGGGACTGAAAGAGATGGAGGAAATTATTCACAGGATGTGAGCAGAACCTTCAAAACGACGTCCTCCACCACCCAGTGTGGAAAAAAAAACACTTTTATTCTCTGAGCACGTCAGTGATCCTTGATTGTGACAGGGCGACGGCCCCTCTCAATGCCAGATCGAAACTAGAAACCAGATCAGCGATTTAACACCTCTCTGTGCAGTCTACCAAACAGCACTAACTCTCATAGAACAGGTATAAAATGTAATAAACAGGTTTAACATTTAGGACGTTAAGATTTTAAGTGCTTTTTCGTCATAAGTCTCTCACTCTTTGAGTGGTGAGTTACACTGAAAATGCACCTAAGGGCAGGTAAGGATTCAGCCCATAAAATGGTCTAAAATACAAGGAACAGGTCCGACATTGATAGAATCGGTTTAACATTCATAAAACAGGTCTAAGATGTCGGGAAGTCTTTCAATGTTCAGAGAACAGGTGTGATGTTTATAGAGCAGGTCTAAAATTTAGTGGTCCAGCTCTGGTAAATATGCAAATAAGCTGGCCATTCTGGCCGCTTTCCGCGGTGCTCATTGTGGCCCTTTGGGGAGCTCATGGTTTAGCCGTTACACGGGGGAAACAGGGCAGCCGTTTACCCCCTGTGTGAACTGCGGGCAGATTTATACCAATATGATCATAGCTTTCTGGGGGGATTTGTGCGGGAGACGTGTAGACACTCCCCTAATCCACTAATTAGGGCAAGGGGAGACATAAAAGCAAGGGGCTCAATGGCTTAAGGCCAGCAGCAGGAGCGAGGCCTGCTACGGGGAGGTGGCATTCTCACACTGTCCCGCAGGGTGGGGTGGGGGGGGGGGTGTTACAGCAGGGTTCCCACACCTCTCCTGTCACTCTCACTCCCAGCTGAAAGGAATCGGGGTGGGCAAGGGAACGGGGACGCGCCAATATCTCTCGATGTCCAAATCGCACTCCCCCCCCCCCCACACACTCCCCCTTACCCTCACCATAGGTCTTTCTCTGCCCTCCTCCCATCCTGAACACTTACACATATCACTGCCCCAAACTGAACAGTGGCACCCCCATGAGCACTCATATGTTTCACTGCGTAGAACACATTTCACCTATTCTCAGGGTTCCTGTACATCTCCATAGCAGCTTGAAGAAAGGTTAGGACATGGGTTCCTTTTTAATTTTAGATGATCCAAAAGATTTTGTCTAGTAGCATGTGTACCAATGATCATAAAATGATATACAATATAATATATGTATATTTTTTCAAGGAAAAAATTTTTTTTTAATGAACTCAAACATATTCTTTTGTGTTTGTATTATTGAATTCATGATCTTGGCTTTGTTTTTCATTAATTTTAAATGAGTTATCAGATGTTTTCAAAAGTACCTATGGTTTCAATTAGGTTTTAGGGCTCAAATTAGGGTTAGGGTTGGGATTTTGAAAACAAAAAGTCTGAGGGTTGAGGCAAGTTCACTGTTGTGTTCAGCAGCTTAGAGAAAGTTTAGGACATGAGTTTATTTGTGATTTTGGATGATACAAAAATTTTCTCTAGCAACATGGGTAGCTATGATAAAAAGTTATATATTTTCTGGGAAAACATTTTTTTTTTGTAATGATCTCAAACATATTTTGCATTTGTATTATTGAATTTGTGCTATTTCCTTTGTTTGTAATTACTTTTGAATGAGTAATCAGATGCTCTCACAGACAGCTCGTGGATGAGACGCCCCAGGGAGCGGCCTCGCTGCGCTGGGCCTTTCCTTCACTCAGCTCCTGCCCGTTTCCTGTGTGCTCCGATAGCCATCGCTGGATGCTGCGGCTAACGGTGCCCAGTTCCTCTGTGTAATTAAGAGCGCTGACAGCCCGTTCTCAACCGGCCGCCCCCAGGACACACTTCAAAGGCTGCTTTGTTCCCGACACCCTGCAGTGGGGGGAGGCAGAGGAAATAAGGGCCGTGTGGACTACCTCTTCCTACCCCCACAATGCCTACCATACCGCTCAATAAAGATCCATATCCTCCTTAATGACTGAGGGGAACAGTTATAATAATAATAATAATAATAATAATAAAAGTCATTGTCAGCATCATCATCAAAACACTGTTCAGTGAATGGGGGTAAGCTCAGCATAATCACCACTTGTGTTCTGCAACTACTTCTGTGTTGCACAGCAGCCATTTTGAGCTTGCCACATTTTTGTAAAAAAAAAAAAAAAAGAAAAGTTCACTGGAAATGTATTTGTTCCATATTTGTTGAAACAGATACATCTACACTGTTCCATTTAGGAAACCCAGATGAAATCTTAAAGCGCATTAATACCAAATATATGAATCAATTTACTGTAGGGCAGGTTAGTGCTTTTTTTAATCAAACAAAACAATGTGCTTTCCCATATTGTTATCTTCCTGTTGGAAATAAAGCTCCATAGCCCATCCCATGGGTCTACAGGAGGACAGCCTCTATCCCTCAGACTAAAGAGAGCACACTGTGGACATACTGTGCTCACTGCGTGTCTTCACCAAGCTTAGCTTCTGCAGGGCAGGGGAACATCGGTGTGCGTACAGCGTGGTCTTCAGTAAGCTGAGGGCCTGAGCTGCGGCTCTGTCAATCGCGTTATTGTTAGAGGAACAGGCTTTCCTGGTGCGCCTTGCGCAGGGGCGGGCTGTGGGCCAGGGAACAGGGCCAGCGCGGTCTCTGTTCTCCTTCCGTGATTAAAACACGGAGGTGATTCACCTGTTTTATCATGAAATTGGCACAAATCAAGCTCTCAGCACCAGGTGGACTTTTACGTTCAATAACTGAATATTCAGAGTTTATAGGAATGCTCACCCAACAGGCAGTGGTTCGGTCAAGCCAATGGGGAGGATTACAGTAACAATACGGATACTGTTGTAAAATACGCTATATAAATAAAATTTGATTGATTGATTGATTGAATTGTCATCCCCATCATCATCATCATCCTCATCAGTCATCATCACCATCATAATATGCAGTAGAATAATTCAAAATAAGAATTAACTGTGCATTTTCTTAAGCTAAGGGACAGTCTAATGAAATTGATTTCATTTGTGATATATGCAAAAAAGCAGCTTTATTCAAACAGACTTTTTTTTTTTTAGTATGTTCAGTTCCCCAAAACAAAAACAAGGAAAGATAACATGAAACCATTATTGACTGCAAAAAAAAAAAAAAAAAAATTGACTGTTCATTACGCTGAAATTGAACAATATAACCTTTAGTGAATAAACTGATGTAACTTAATAAATACTAAGTGCTACCAGGATGGAATTTATGTGAATAATCTTCAAATGTACGTGATGCGCTCAGGAACCACCAAACACGCGTCCAGCACAGACAAGGGGACGCGTTCTGGAAAATTCCATTGGACGGGCCAATGGAATGTGCTGTGATAAGAAACGTGTTATATCTCATTGTGACAGGGGGAACAAATAACAGAGTATGATTTTATTATGCCGTTGAATATAAATTGCTTGTTATTGGAATTTTAAAAGTGTTTTGCAGAGCAGCGAACGGGCATAAGTTCACATGTACTGTACTGAATTCTGGGTAAGTCAAAAGTTTCCTAAAACAGTGCTACTGTTGCCTGAAAATAATGTTTAATGCAGACTCTGAAACTGAATCTGTAAACACCAAGGGTAAAAGCCAATGCCAATACTTGTGTTGACTGTTGTGCAGTCATGAATGTGATATAAACGTTCAGAAGTGAGATGAAACTTCTAGCACATCGCCAGGTGGGAGGTTGGGGATCAGGGTGACTGGGGTGTGGGGTGCTTGGAGTTGGTCAGTCTCCAGGTTTTGGGACGGGCGTCCCACGTTTTGCTCTTATGTAAGCGAGACGGGGAGTTGGGGGAGTGCGTCAAACGGTTTGCCAGAGGAGCATCTCTCATGCAGACAGGGAGGGGAGGAATGTGCACAGCCTGTACTCTGTTGACGAAGAGCGGGATCGGCCGAAACAGAAAGATGGCCGCCGCACTGGGAGAAGGCCAAACAGGGTAATGATTCACTACCATCATTAATGGAGCTGGCAGCTAGCAGCGGGGAATCTGGAGCCAATCTTCTCCCCCTATCTCTCTCAATCTCTCACTGTATCTCTCTCAATCTTCTCCCCCTATCTCTCTCAATCTCTCACTGTATCTCTCTTAATCTTCTCCCCCTATCTCTCTCAAACTCTCACTGTATCTCTCTTAATCTTCTCCCCCTATCTCTCTCAATCTCTCACTGTATCTCTCTCTCAAGCAGAGCAGATGGGCATTGCATGCACTGAATATAGACACAAAAATAAGAAGATAACTTTATTGAACCCGTGGGGTAATAAGTTGATGAACACTATTTACTGCATGTTATATAAAAATGCACACACGTGTGCACGCACACACACACACACACACACACACACAATCACATATACATATAAACAATAAACATCTCTTAAATAATTTGAGGCTCAATTCCTATGATCATAGGGGCGACATAGCTCAGGAGGTAAGACCGATTGTCTGGCAGTCGGAGGGTTGCCGGTTCAAACCCCACCCTGGGCATGTCGAAGTGTCCTTGAGCAAGACACCTAACCCCTAACTGCTCTGGCGAATGAGAGGCATAAATTGTAAAGCGCTTTGGATAAAAGCGCTATATAAATGCAGTCCATTTACCATGATCAAATTATATTTAATTCAACACATCTTCCCAATTAATATATTGAACTTTATATAGCCATCTCAGTTGTTCTTATTGTTATTCCACTAGTTTATAGTATCAGATCAGAGTTATAGCATTAATCAGAGTTAAGGTAAGGGTAATCTATGAAAGTCAAAATGTGAGATGTTATTTATTTATTTATTTATTTATTTTGTTAGTCATTTTATTCATGCGGCCTGTCACCCCCCAGAGCCAAGCTGGCTGTGCTTTGCTGCCCTCTACAGATTTCAAAGAGAACTGCAACAGAGCTATTTTTCCTTGAGTCTTTTTATTGACATGTATGTACAGGTGTCCTTTATTTATCACCGGGGGGGAGGGACGGACGGACATAGCCAGCTATCATACAGGGTTGTGAATCAAACTAAAGTAAGATAACGATATGCCTCACCTGATGTTTATATTGTATTGACCATATTACCAGGCCTGGGTCAAATATTTATTAAGTATTTCAATTACTTTTAAATGTTTTTATTTTTTATTTTTAAAGAGGCATATTTTAAAATAATTGCAAATACATGCAAATGCTCTGTATTTGTAAATAATTTCTAAATAAATATGGGAAATACTGAATTTTCAAATACAAATGGTTTGATTTAATGGAATTATTTGAAAATACTTTCGCAACATAAGGCCAGTGATGCAACATGCGTAATTGTACCAAGCTGTTGAAAGACTTAAAAAGCATTAAATATTGAGAACTTATCAGCTCTGAAAGATGGGCATTTTGTCTAATTAGAGGACAGTATCGGCCACAGTCCAACTGTACCGATTTCGATTGTTAATTTGTAGTGAATATGTACGGCTGAATTCTATTTTATCACTGTCTAACCTTACAAAATGTAAAAGGTGGAACTGTTCATATGGACACTCTGACAACAGAAAAAAGAGGAAATACAGTAAAAGGCCACTAACTTTATAAAGATTGCATGGGTACAAATAGACTGGTAAGTAGCTTATCAAGAAGTCAGAGTTTGCAAAGACATGTACGGGCATTTAGGCTACTGTCGGTTAGAGGCAGTGCATGGGTTGTTTAAAATTTCCAGTGTCAGCTACCTTTTCCCATAATCCCAATTCAACCCCTAGCTCCTAGTAGTTCCCCTGGAGTGCCCTCAGTATTATAACTCGCTGACATCACATCCAGGGCCACTCACAAAGACTGTACAAAGAACTCTGGGATACTTCAGTATGAAGCCTACATTGTTGCTGGCTCAGTCATGTCTGTTGTCTATCACAGAAATATTTCAGAATATTGAAAATTTGTATTTTTATGTGTTTTTAAAAGACTCTAAATACTATTTGGTTTCCCAGGAAAGTATTTATTTAAAGGAATGTATTTTTTAAATCCTATTTGGGAAAATATTTGGTTATCCATTTAAATAAATTAAATACAAAGTATTTATTGTGTAGATGTATTTGAAAATACTTCAAATACAAATGCGTATTTGTATTTGACCCAGGTCTGCCTACCACATTCCAGGTCAAAATACGGTCACATTTTGCATTCACTCCAACTAGAGTTTATGGAGCTTAGGGCAGTGAGGGTATGTAATTGCTCTAATTGCCACTAGGTGTCAGTATTGAC